>NC_058130.1:38711622-38909925 GCF_016433145.1 Gracilinanus agilis | reverse complement strand
ATGTGTGTGTGTGTGTGTGTGTGTGTGTGTGTCTTTGTCTTTCTCCCTTTGGGTATCTCTCTGGATCACTATTTCTCCTTCTATCTCTCTGTTTCTCTCTCTATCTCTGTCTCTCTGTCTCTGTGTATGTGTCTCTCTCTGTCTCTCTATATCTCTATGTCTCTGTCTTTCTCCCTTTTTGTATCTTCCTGTGTCTCTCTCTCCCTGTATCTCTGTCTCTCTCTCTCTATCTCTGTCTCTTCTTTTTCCCCTATCAGTCTCTGTCTCTGCCTCTCTTTTTCTCTCTGTGTCTCTCTCCCCACATTGTTATACCTCCCTAATTCCCACATGCTTACATATACATATTTCACTAACTAAAATGGTCCTCACAGCTATAGTGTTGGCAGCAAACCCAGGCATACCCTCTGAACAACAATAAAGAAAGTGGGCAGTGGGCTGAAGTGGATTATAGGATTGCCCTAAAGTGAAACACCTTCCTGCCCACATCCTTGACCCAACCTTGATATCAACATTTTCATTAAACCAGAGTCCATCATTAAAAGGCAAAACTAGGAGGCAGCTGGGTGGCTCAGTAGATTGAGAGCCAGACCTAGAGACCTGAGATCCTGGGTTCAAATCTGACCTCAGACACTTCCTAGCTGTGTGATACTGGACAAGTCACTTGACCCCCATTGCCCAGCCCTTACCGCTCTTCTGCCTTAGGACCTTGATTCTAAGATGGAAGGTAAGAGTTTAAGTAAAAAAAAGCAAAACCAATACATTTACCCAACACCCTCCAAAACCACCAAGTACCTGAAGAAACTAGCCAATCCCCTCCCCTTCCCCTTTCCCCAAATCAATCAACCAATCCCTGCTTGAAGAGGTATAGAGTGGAGCTCCTATGTGTGTCACAAACGGTGGCTTTAAGCTGCCACAGAGGGTGGGACCCTTCTAGACCAACTCTGAACTTTAGAAATGAAGCCCGTCATCTCCAGAAACCTACCCAGAACAGATCTCTGGGTAAAGGCTCTTGGGGCTTCCATGACCAGCCCAGGCTTCAGGTGTGAATCACTGTGGTCCTATAGCCTTCACCTGCAGTATATCAAAAACCCCTTTCCCACCAGCAGTACAGCCATGTGGCCCATCCGAGCTTACACCGTTTTAGTACTTTTATCCCCCAAAGACAGCATCTCATTCATCCTCCGATGACCCCAGCATTTCTCAATCTTCCACTGTGGCTGGCGGCAGCGAGGCCATTTGGCGCATCCATTATCACTCACGGGAAAATGTGCTTTTTGACATGTTTCTCCAAATTATTTCTCCTTTAATTTCCATTTATGCCATTCCATCCCATCAGCTCGTTGCCGAAGATGGGGTTTTTACCTTGACTCTGGGGAAAGAGGCTCGACTGCAATCTCCTCTTGGCCATTTTCTGCATATGCAAATGATGGTGATGTATTCCTTGTTTCTCCTCCTCCTATTTGCTCCCCTCCACAAATTAACTCGCCAGCATCTTTTATCCCACTTCCTGCTGGGTTATTGCTGTGAAAGGTTTGCATCATTCCAGTGGAGGTTGCATTTATGGGTTTCTTTTAAACCTGGGTTTTCGGGGATTTATGCCTTGATTAAAAATGTGCTGTCGGGTGAAACCTGCCATCGGGAGGATGCTGATTTTTTAATTAGCAAAGACAAATCAGAAAGTCTCTCATAAGGTTTTGGCACTTTTTTTGTGTGATTTCAAGATGGTTTCTTTTTGAAACAGAAGGTTCACTAGTGTTTTTAATAAAGTTTGACAAGTCTAACGGTAGCAATATACCGTCGATAATTTGCTCTTGTGTGCACTTTATTTTTTTTTATTTTTTTTTTAAACCCTGAACTTCTGTGTATTGGCTCCTAAGTGGAAGAGTGGTAAGGGTGGGCAATGGGGGTCAAATGACTTGCCCAGGGTCACACAGCTGGGAAGTGTCTGAGGCTGGATTTGAACCTAGAACTTCCTGTCTCTAAGCCTGGCTCTCAATCCACTGAGCTACCCAGCTGCCCTCTTGTGTGCACTTTAAAGGAGCAGGTGGGCTACCAAGTGAAGTTCTCTCCCTTGAACCATGTGGCTTAACCATCTTTACCTGGGCCAGCAAGTTTCCTGAGGCTCCCTCACTAATTATCTTGGGGTGATCTTTCACCCTTTCCTCCTCCTCCCCACTTCTCATCTCCAATCAATTGCCAGGTCTTGGTCCTTCCATCTCTGCCACATTTCTCCAATCTATTCCTTGCTCTCAAATTCCACTTACTATATCCTATTTTTATTATAAAGATTACTTCTAGTTACATGTAATAACAAATTTCCACATACATTTTCTAAAGTTACATGATCCAAATTGTCTCTCTTTCTCCCTTCCCTCCCCCTTCCTGGAACCAGCAAGCAATTTGATCTGGGTCATACATGTATTATCATGTAAAACATATTTCCATTACTTAATATATCCTACTACAGGTTCCCATTACAACTTGCCTAGACTATTGCAATGACCTCCCACTCCTAAGTCTTCCCATCTCTGCTCTAATTTTCCCCTTTCTCCTTCCCCATCCCCCAGTAATTCATCCTTCACATTGCCACCCAAACACCTGGGAGGAGATTTTGGCTCTGCCTCTTATTATCTGTGGGATTACCTTGGCTAAGTAACTTCATCTCACAGATTCCTCAATCTGTAAAATGGGTTAAATGACCCTTGGGATTTTGTTACTCAGTTGTGCCTGACTCTTCATGACCCCATAGACCAGTGATTCCCAAAGTGGGTGCCACTGCCCCCTGGTGGGTGCTGCAGCGATCCAGGGGGGCAGTGATGGCCACAGGTACATTCATCTTTCCTATTAATTGCTATTAATTTTTTTTAAATAATTTCCAGGGGGCTAAGTAATATTTTTTCTGGAAAGGGGGTGGTAGGCCAAAAAAGTTTGGGAACCACTGCCTTAGACCATAGCTATCCATGGGGTTTTCTTGGCAAAGACTCTAGAGTGGTTTGCAATTTCTTTCTCCAGCTCATTTTACAGATGAAGAAACTAAGGCAAACAGAGTTAAGTGACTTGCCCACAGTCACACAGCTAGGAAGTGTGTGAGGT
Organism: Gracilinanus agilis; assembly: GCF_016433145.1. Taxonomy (NCBI): domain Eukaryota; kingdom Metazoa; phylum Chordata; class Mammalia; order Didelphimorphia; family Didelphidae; genus Gracilinanus; species Gracilinanus agilis. The sequence continues at coordinate 38,906,832 of NC_058130.1, read as the reverse complement.
CAGATTTGAACTCAGATCTTCCTGACTATAGGCTGCAATAGACTTCTAATTACATTACTCTTCTATTCAACAATATTCAATGGCTTCCTACTGCCTCACTGGCTAAATAGTTCTAATTCTTCTGGTTGGCATACAAGAACCCCAACAAGCTAGCACGATCCTGCCTTTTCAGCCCTCTCTGTGTGATGCCCCCCCAGGGGCTCTGTGCCTCAGCCCCAAAAAACCTCTGAGCTTTTGCACAATCTGTTTGATGTGCCTGAAACTCCCAGTTCTAAATCTGTGGTTCTAGTTTAACCAACAGGCAGGATTGCTAGTTACTTACTCAGGGCCAAGTCAATAAGAAGGATCAGACCCTGGACAAGTCCCGTTCCTGAGAATCCTATCCAGCTCAGAGGGAGTTCTGGGTTCAGGTCAACCTCATTATAGTTCTCTGAAAGAGTAATTGCCCTTCCATTCAGGAGTTTGCTGGTAAAGGTTTAAGAGCTGGCTCTCCTTAAAAATTGTTCCCGGAAGATACTTTTAAGTTTATTCTGCTTTGTTAACATTCTCCCTCTCCCTTTCTGAAGACTAGACAATTAAGGGCAGGTAGGTGGCTCTGTAGATAGAGAACCGGGCCTGGAGATAGAAGGTCCTGGGTTCAAATCTTGCCTCAGACACTTCCTAGCTGTGTGACCCTGGGCAAGTCACTTAACCCCCATTGCTTAGCCCTTACCACTCTTCTGCTTTGGAACCAATGCACAGTGTTGATTCTAAGATGGAAGGTAAGGTTTTTAATTAATTAATTAATGCTTGTTGACTTGATTTGACAACATATGTTGGTGAAATGAAATCAGATCCCATGGACATAGACTTGCTCAGATGCTGCACGTAGTCTTTGCACAGGGTCAATAAAAAGAATGAAACATACATAATGGAACCTCTATTGTGCCTGCAATTTCTCTTAGACCCAGGCCACTTCTATGTATTATAAAGGTGTCCTGGAAGTCCAGGAGTTCCAGGAAAAGCAGAGTTAATTGTTGACTCTCTCATCTACCCATCCAACCAGTTGGCTCCTCCTTCTGAAAAACAGGCCAAGGAGAGTAGAGAATACAAGATAATTCCCAACCGATGCTCAAGTCATGGCACCCAAAAGGGTCAGTCATAAGACAAAGAATTCAGGCACTCTCTCTATGAGTCTTGCCTCCTCCTCATGGCACAGTAAAGCCCCCAGTACAGAGAGAAAGCCAGAGCTTTTCTGGCTGCCATCATGATGCTGGTAGGTACCTTCAACGGAATCTTGCTAAGGATAATGTTTATGTCACTAGTGGAGCATTGTTGGACTATAGACAAGGCATTGGAAGGGCACGTCTGTGTTCCACTCACATTAGCTTTGGGTATAAGACCATTTCAGTCTACAAAATAAGTATACACAAGGAGGCAGCTGGGTGGCTCAGTGGACTGAGAGCCAGACCTAGAGACAGGGGGTCCTGGATTCAAATCTGGCCTTAGACACATCCTAGATTTGTGACCCTGGGCAAGTCACTTGACCCCCATTGCCTACCCTTACCACTCTTCTGCCTTGGAACCAAAACACAGTACTGATTCTTAGGTGGAAGATAACGGTTTTAAGAAATTGGTATGTGCATAAAAACACAAAGATCCAGTTGACACATTATCATTACAAAGACTTGTCTTCATGTGATCCATGGCCCATTCCCCTTCCTCACCCAAAAATGTTTGGTTTGCATTGACGTGGTTCATCTTTAGGGTCCATCCTCACCAAAAATCATGGCTTCTTGTTTCATTTTTACACCTTCCAAAGTTGTCTCTGCAAATTCTCAAAAGCTTCCTTATAGTTAGGTCTTCACAAATGTGAATAAGAGGGTCTCCATCTCCCATTCACATGAAAACCATCCATATCTGGTAGAGCTCGATCTTTATTCAACCCCAAGGACTCAGAGTATTTCATAAACAGCCATATAAATTTCCTTCCCTTTCTGTCAAGAAGACCTATAGAGCTCTCTAGGGCGATAGAACCATCCTGAGGTTGGGTCTCCCCTCAGGAGGGGGACAAATTTGGAGTTGCTAGAGAGGCAATCCTTCTGCCATTCTGGTGACACCAACTTTCGATCCATGGATGTGAACAGACTCTTCGTCTGTTTGGTATTATGCCAAAGTCTTGGGCTGAGCCCATACCTCAAAAGTACATAAATTGGGGGCAGCTGAGTAGCTCAGTAGATTGAGAGCCAGACCCAGAGATGAGAGGTCCTGGGTTCAAATCTGGCCTCAAATATTTCCTAGCTGTGTGACGCTGGGCAAGTCACTTAACCCCCATTGCCTAGCCCTTGTTGCTCTTCTGCCTTGGAACTAATACATAATATTGATTCTAAGACAGAAGGTAAAGGTTTAAAAAAATAAAGTATATACATTTGGGGTTGCTAGAGAGGCAACTCTTTTCCCACACAAACTACCCTGCCTGAATAATTCTTGGATAAAGCAATGGAAGAGCATAGGATTTTTTTTGTCAGTGCTTTAGCCTTTGCTCTTCCTCCTGCTAAGGAGTCATATGTGATGTTCTCCCTCAGAGGCAAGTGCTGCCCATGAACTCTATTTTCTCTCTCTCTAGGATCCTGGGGTCTGGAACTCTTGAACCTAATAGTGTTAAAGAGGTAATCCTGAGCCTAATGCTACCCAGAACTCCCCCTTCTGTCTGGATTCTGAAAATCGGGAACCAGGAACATACTTAGGATTCGTGATATTCTCATGTGCTTATGCCCTAAGGTAGCCACTTAATTACTGTGACATCCTTGCCATATTCAGGCATCTCTACTTCCACCCAGAACCTAGGTCCACTCTTAGCTCTGCTTTTCTCTGGATCTCTCCCAAATAGAATCAAAAGTTTAAAAAAAAAAAGGCTGAATCTAAAATTAAAGCTCCCTTTCTGCCCACACTTCCACAGCTAGCAAGCTAGCAAATGACAGAGGCAGGATTTCGAGTTTTTCTGGCTTCAAATTCTGTGCCCTATCCACAATGCCATCCTCTTACAGTTCTTTTTTTTAACCCCTACCTTCTGTCTTAGAATTAATACTAAGTATCCATTCCAAGGCAGAAGAGCATTGAGGATTTGCTATTATATGTAATTGGTGAAATAAAATATCTTTCTAATTAAAATTTAAAAAAGAAGAGCTGTAAGGACTATGCAATTGAGGTTAAGTGACTTTCCCAGAGTCATAGAGCGAACCTCCCATCTCTAGGTCTGGCTCTCTATCTAGCTGCCCTTCCCTAACATTTATTTCTGATTAGTTATCAATGGTTCCTAACACAAGGCTTAAATTCCTCTGCCCCTATTATGTAGTCAGTGGTATCAGACTCAAATAACAAAGATTTCTGGTCCCCCTATTGTCTTAGAAAACCACAAATTCACATTGTCTACATTGGTTGTATTGTATCTTTACTTTGTGGACACTTCCCAATCACCTTTTAATCTGGATGGGGCACTGGGGAGGACTGCCAGTGGAGGATGGTATGTTTGACACCTCTGATGAACTGCAATCTGGGTCAAGTACTTATGGTACAACAATTCTACCTATATTAATTTACCAATTTTGGTTTATTAAATATAGCTATATATTACAATTATACATTTTTGTTACTTAAACTACAAACATCATGAAATTATGGTTTTTTTCTCAAAGTGACACACCACCCAAGTTATGCTCAGTTTTTTGGTGAATTTTGACACACCAAGCTCAGAAAGTTGTCCATAACTGTCCTAATCTATTCCACTGATCCACCACTCTATTTCGTAGTCACCACTCTTCTGTTCCTCATTTCCTCCTCTGTAAAATGAGGGGACTGACCTAGATGATCTCTAAGATCCCATCCAGTTCTAAATCACGGTTTGTAAAGCCATGGCAAAATTTGGATCTTGTACCCCTTCTGCATGACTGTCCACCAGAATTTTTTAGCCTTCTCCTAACTCAGACTACTTGACCAATCACAAAAGAAGTATCTATTATACCATGAAGAATAGAATTTTCTGGCAACTAGTTAGCTCAGCAGGCTGGACCTGAAGTCAAGAAAACCTGAGTTCAAATTCAGTTTCAGACATTCTCCAGTTGTGGGACCATGGGCAAGTCACCTAGCATTTTTATACCTCAGTTTCCTCATCTGTAAAATGGTCTGTAAAATGGTCATTGTGAGGCTCAAATGAGATCATATTTGTAAAGCCCTTTGGATAACTTAAAGTGCTCTCTATAAATGCTCTCTATTCTTGTTATTATTATCTTTGAAAGTGATTCTAGGGAAGCTAGGTCTGGAGTCAGAAGGGACCTGGGTTCAAATTTGACCTCAGATACTTCCTATCTGTTTGACTCTGGGCAATTCACTTAACTCCAATTGCCCTTGTTCCTTTTCTGTCTTAGAATTAATACTATTGTTTCTTTTTGAGTGATTCTAAAGGTAGCATGACCTAATGAAAAAAGCACTGGGCATCATAGAGTTGGGAACACCTGGGTTCTCATCCTCCCCTATGATATATGACTCTGAACAAGTCACTTGCCCCCTCTGGCCCCCTACCTATTATCCATCTACTCATTCAGAGAAGTCCTGGCATCTATAAGCTATATTAGCTAGGAGACGTTCACACACCAGCAGTTCTCTGTGCTAAGGAAAATCACAGACTCTTTGTGCATTTGAGCATAAAAAGGGAATTTTTAAAACAGCCCTCATTGCACCTCCCTACACATGACATGCTAGACAGCTGCATACATTACCTACCCTTGGTCTCAGCTTTGATGTTTCAAGTATCTTCTGGTCTGTCTGAAGAGCACCAATATATGAACATGAAAGATAATTTACGGCACACATTAGTTAATGATAAAGGGCAAGATGAGTGACATGAACAAGAGGTATCATCGGTGTTTGGAGAAGGCGTGTGTGAAATAAAATGATCAGGGAAAGCTTCAAGGAGCAATTGGAATTCGAGCAGCCATTTGAGCATCTCAGCTCCCCAGAAACCTTGAAATTCAAAGAAATCAAGTCACAATCCATCTAGGCAGTAAGGATTGGCAGATGATCTGCAGATGAATGAGAAACCAAGATTTTGCAAGCCTCCCTTTATCTCTTACCCCAAAGGTGTCAGTCTAGGACACGAGTACTTCTAGGGAGTACAAGAAGAATGAAAAAGGGCTATGGGGAATATTTGGTAAGTATATCATCTTATTGTCTTTATTTTAATTCTTACATGCACATATACGGTGAATGTTGGCATTTATTTCTTCCTTATCGAATAGTAGAAAAGGAAAGATTTATTGAAAATTAAGAAATATAAGAACTGAAATTGGTTGGGAATCTCTGCCTCAACCTCCCTTCAAAAGAGAATGCCCAGGATTCTGGTCACCAATCCAACCTCAACTGGTCCCAAGCTGCCTTGAAGCTAGGTAGACATCCAGAGACCCGTTCCCCTCCCTAGTAAAACATCTGGTCCCTCTAAGGGCTCCCCAGGGCTCACTCTGTGATGCTGGACCCGAGGTCTCTGCTACATGACAGACTGTGCCGAGAGGCTCCCAGAGAGGTAGTGTGAGGATGTCAACCTCATCCCCTTGGCAGCCAGCGATGGCTTTGGCAGCCGGAAGCCATTTATCTTCATCTGTCTGTCAATAGGATTTGGTTGGGGAAGAGGCCAGTGTGCATGGGACCAGCTGAGACCAGAATGGCAAACATCTCCCAAAGATAAAACAGGAGGGCTTTCTAATCAATGCCAAAAAAACCCTGGGATATATACTAGCAGCCTCCATAAAGGCCATCCAAAGCTGCCCTGGTTGGAGTCAGCTTTACTAAATCTTCTTTATTCATCACTGGGTTAAAAAAATGCATTTACAGGACAACTATATTAATTTTTTAAAAAGTGCCTGGTTGGAGAGGACAATATTTCATTTATCTGAAGCTTGGCTCCCATTTTAATTCTGATTTCTAGGACTAACAAAATGTCGTCCCTTAATGGAATGGAATTGATGATTGATTTAGAACCAGAAAGAATTTTAAAGGTCATCCAGTCTATCTTCTTCATTTTTCAGATGAGAAAACTGAGGCCCCGAGAAGTTAAAATAGATTCGACCTACTTTCTCTCTTGTAGGACTTTCTTTTGGGGAAAATGGCCAGACTTGAAACAGAAGAGAAGGAACAGGATTCTGGCAGAAGCTAGAAGATGTAGCCTTGAGAGATTTCAAACTGAATTCTTACATTCAGGTGCACCAAATCCCCAAGGCAAAATTGGCAGTATTAGACTCAGTAACTATGGAAAGTGAGATTCTGTCTTTGAACAGGCTTTTTCTGCTTTTCATCACCCTGTGCCTGAGAATGATTTTACTTTAGAACAGTCTAAGGATTTCCAAACGAGATTTTCAAACTCGAGGGGGTGGCTGGAGGAAGAAAGACGGAAGAAAGAATCCTTCCTTCCCACTGAGATGCTGAAACCAAGCTTTGGGGTCATATTAGTGATCAAAGAGAAGCAGGCAAGGTACACTTCCAATATTGCCCTGCCAATGTTACCGCTGCTGTAATCAGTCCCACTTCCCAGGCTGGGCAATATCAAACCCATCTTGGCTTGGGGCAACAACAAAAAAATATCCTCAGAAGAAAAGCACCTCCAAAACTGGGGGGACACAGGCTCATAGATGGGAGGTCCTGGGTTCAAATCTGATCCCAGGTACTTCCTAGCTGTATGACCCTGGGCAATTCACTTAACCCCCACTCCCTAACCCTTAACTCTCTTCTGCATTGGAACCAATACTTAGTATTGATTCTAAGATAGAAGATAAAGGTTTAAATAAAAATTATGGAACAAATGAAATTCCCTGGAGAGTGAGAGAAGGATTCAGTATCTCACAGAACAAACTGAATCAGATAATTTCCAGCAGCTCACCTGTGTGGCAGACATTTTATTATTGTTGGGGGGCTTTTCCTCAATAAACTGAGAGGATGGAATTTCAGAGTCCATTTGGATGAGTTCTAAGCTTCCCTGATTAGTTAGGAAGCTCTGATGGTTCCCAAATAAGTGGAACAAGGAATGAGAATCAGTAGAGCTTTTTATCTAACATGTCCTCTCGTTTAAGCCTCACCTTGTAAGGGTAACGCCATAGGGATCACTATCCTCATTTTTCAGATGAGGAAACTGAGGCTTAAATATGCAATTCTAGCACCTTTTTCCCTCTTAATTATTTCCTACTTATCTTGCACATGACTTGTCTTATCTATATTTGCCAGCATGTGGTCTTCTCTGTTGGATGGTAACCTTCTTGAGGTTATCTTACTTCCTTTTATATGCCCTCCACTTAGTAACAGTGCACTGACATAGACAGGCACTTCATAAAATGTTAGTTGGCTGATTGAGGGTCCCTGGGCACACAACTAGTAAATATGGAATTCTTCCTGAATCTACGGTGAGTTCTTGGCCCATTACATCCCTGTTTCTCATACCAGTGATTAGCAATGTGTGAAATTTGAGACATTTGGCTTCCCCTCTCATGGCTGAAAAGTAAGAGACTATCAGCAAAATATTGCATACCTTGTCATGTTGTGGGAAAAACACACCCAAGTTTGTAGCAAGGGCTGATGGAATAGACTGAGGGCTAATAAGGTAGCTTTAGGGCTGATGGATAAACCCGGGGCTAGTAAAGTAGCCTCTCCAGAGCTGATAGAATAGTAGCTCTCCAGGTATGGAATAGCAGCTCTACTGTAGAGTGGCAGCTCCAAGAGTGGAGAAGCAGCTCCAGCTGTAGAGCAGCAGCTTCCACTGTCCATCTCCATCAATCAGATACAGCCTCTGTATCAGGTTGTTGTTTATTGTTTCATAATTGTTTTTCTGTGTTACAAGGAAGCAATCAATTTGAAGTAGATTTGTAACCTGGGATCTATGGGCTTGTTCTTTGAATATTTTGATCACTATAATTCAAGCTAATTGGTTTCCTTTGTGATTCTATTTTTTAAATTTCTGTATTTTAAAAAATTATTCTGAGAAGGAATCCATAAGTTTCATCAGACTGTCCAGGGGGTTTAGGACACAAAAAAGAGGAAGAATCTCCAGTCCAGAAAGAGGAAGAATATTTCAAAACTACTGTGAGGGGGCAACTAGGTGGTTCAGTGGATTGAGAGTCAGACCTGGAGATGGGAGGTTCTGGGTTTCAAATCTGGTCTCAGATACGCCTTAGCTTTGTGACCCTGGGCAAGTCACTTATCCCCATTGCCTAGCCCTTACAAGTACACGCTATTGATTCTTAGAGGAAGGTAAGGGTTTTTATACAAAAGGAAGGAAGTGGGAGAGAGAGGAGGAAGAGAAGGAGGAAGAAAGAAAGAAAGAAAGAAAGAAAGAAAGAAAGAAAGAAAGAAAGAAAGAAAGAAAGAAAGAAAGAAAGAAAGAAAGAAAGAAAGAAGTGAGGAGGGAGGGAGGAAGGGAGGGAAGAAAGAAAGAAGTGAGGGAGGGAGGGAGGAAGGGAGGGAAGAAAGAAGGAAGGAAGGAAGGAAGAAAAAAAGAGAGGAAGAGAGAGAGAAAGAGAAATAAATTACTGTGAGGCCAAGAAGGAATTTTTAGAGTCTGAAAGCAGATCAAAGCATGCCATTTTTCACTTTATTTCCTTCATGAATTTTTTTCTTGTATGTCTTCTTTGATGACATGGAGAATATGGAAATATGTATTGCATGACAGCAGTGGTACAGCCAATATCATATTATTTACCATCTCAAGGAGAAAGAAGGGAGAGAAGGAGAATATTTGGATTGCAAAATGTCAAAATACAATTGTTGAAAATTGTTGCTACAAGTAATTGAAAAAATAAAAGGAATAGACCTATTTTTTAAAAGAAAGAAAAAAGAAATGACTATGGGGCAGTATCAAAAGCATCAATAAAACATTGTAAAAAGAATAAGATATTCCAGCATTTTGCTCTTCAAATGATTAAAATTGTGCCCAAGTGGTTCTTTCTAGTTTCCTCAACAGAAACTAAAAAAGCCCTTGCAAAAATCTTTCTCTACAGAGACTATGTCCTTTCCCCATCCCACTCAGACCCAAACTGACTAAAAGTCAACAAGTAAAATTTATTTCATAAATTCTACAACCCAAAGAGAATCAAGGAAATTTAGAACTGGAAAAGACCACCATGGTTATGTAGACCAACCATCAGCTAAAAAGGAATCCCTTTAACCAACCCAACAAGAGGACATCCAGTTTTTGCTAAAGGACCCCAAGTATTCTTAAAATGTTGAATGAATGAATAAAGGCCTTGAATGAGGTGGGGACTCATTTGCCTCCTGAGTCATTCCATTCTAACGTTCAGCCAATAAGCATTTATTAAGCATCTACTATGTGGCAGACACTGTGCTAAGCTCTGGAAAAAAAAAGAAAGTGAAAGACAGTCCCCTCTCTCAAGTTGCTATCTGCATTAGTGAAAGAAGTTATCACATCAGGGAGTTCCCACATAGGAGAACAAAAAAAAAAAATGTAATTAGGAACAAAAAGTCACTCAGTTGTTCACATCCTTTAAATCCAAGGTCTCGCTAGACATATATCCCAAAGAGATCAAAGCTAGAAAGACCACACATACAGTATTCAATTCATGAATATATTCTATATGGTATATATTTGACCTATGTGTCTAGGTATACCAAATATTCCTGCCAGCTCTTTCTACAGTAGGGAAAAAAAGGAAATAAAATATATGCTTATTAGTTGGGAAACGATTGAACAAATTGTGCCAAAATGAAACACTATTGTGCCATAAGGAAGGGCGAATGCAAGAAATTCAGAGGAACATGGACATTTTCATATGATACAGAATGAAGTAAAGGAAACTAAGAGAACAAACTTTATAATGGCTAAAACAATTTAAGTGAAAAGAACATTAAAAATAATAAAAACAAAGGCAGCTGGCTGGCTCAGTGGATAGAGTCAAACTTGAAATCAGGAGGATGTGGGCTCAAATCTGTTGTCAGACACTTCCCAGCTGTGTGACCCTGGGCAAGTCACTTAAACATAATTGCCTAGCTCTTACCGTCAATTCTAAGAGTTGTTTTTTTGTTTTAATGAAGCCTAATATTAAATATTTATTATTACCACTTTAGGCTCCCAAGAAAGACAAGAGAGCAAAATGTCTTGAGTTCAGAATGTTGCATAAATTGTTAGTTATGGCTTTTACATCAATAGGTTCATTTACTCAATCATTCATTCAACAAGTTTGGCATAACTCTTTTTCTTTGTTATAAGGAAGAGTTCCTTTCCTGGGGGGGGGGAGGGAGAAGAGATGTGGAAATGATGGTTATATATGAACAAATGTCACTAAGAAAGCACTTTTCAAAATCAAATAAATCGTAGCTAAGCTCTATCTACCGTGTTTCCCTAATCTTCCAATAAAGTTATCTGGTCAAGGCAGGAAATGGGTGAGTCTGGGTTGACCCATTCTTGATGAAGAGCCTGTTCCTGAAATCCATTGCGTTTCTTTGGTCAGGAAGTCCGAGAAGATGGGTTAGGGAAACCAGCTGCAAGGATGGATTTTAAAAGGCCCAGGCATGTTGTAGCAGCAATAGTGTTGACAGTCCCAAGGCTAAATGTGCAAAGGACTATCCCAAAGCAGATGGGAGAATCAGAGGAGATGTTAGAATAAAGAGGCGAATTGGCTTCTGGATCTTCCTTTGGGGAACAGGGAATTCATCAAGGAAGAATTACATCTTTCAAAAAACCTGAAATGATTGGAAGCCAGCCATCAGCCCATCTTGCATCTGACAGTGGCATATGCATAAAGAAGATAAACTCTGATGAGCGGGACTTAACACTTTATACTTCTTCCCATTTCACAAATGGCTAGAGACTCTCTCAAACTGGCTTGGACATCTTCAAATCTTCCTCTAGCCTCAAAATCAACATTTGCACCCAAATCGCTGAACTGCTTTTCAGTCCAGAATGTGTCCTCTCTTTGTCCCCTTATGAGCACTTGAGAGAGTGACCCAAAGGAAGCACCATAAACTAAAATTGTTTTTAACCCTTAGGGAAGCCTCAGAGCCTGGAGAGATCTAAGAGGTCAACAAATCCAATCCCCTCTTTTTACAAATGATCAAACTGAGGGGCAGCTGAGTGGCTCAGTGGAGTGAGAGCCAGGCCTAGAGACAGGAGGTCCTAGGTTCAAATCCGGCCTCAGACACTTCCCAGCTGTGTGATCCTGGACAAGTCACTTGACCCCCATTGCCTACCCTTACCAATCTTCCATCAAGGAACTAATACACAGAAGTTAAGGGTTTAAAAAAAAAAACAAAAAAAAACAAATGATCAAACTGAGGCCCAACAATGCTAAGTGGTTTGTCCAGGCTACTAGGTAGCAGCAACATGATTCAAACCAGGTCCCCCGATTTCTCATCGAGTCTCCCCCCTACGCCTTATTATTTACAACACTTATTTATAGAGGGATTCTAAAAATTTACTAGACCTATGAAGCTTCGTAGTTACTTATTCATTAAGAGACAAATAAGTATCCATCTCTGGAAAACTTACTGCTTGAAAAACAAATGATTCCAGCCTTTACTGTACAGAACGCAGCCTCGAGATGGATGACTATTAATTATTCAGGCAACTTAATGCCTGCCTGTTGGATGTGTTTACGCTTTAAATTCTCCAACTCCTAAACAAAGTCTCTCCGGCTTTATCTCATTAGCTTCTCCACATGTGGATGGTAGATTACAACTTTTACATTATTCAAAGGTTTGTTTCACACATTAAATACTTTTCCACATTCTGGGTCTCTTTCAATGGTTTAGAAAGCATGCTGCTCTCTCTCGTGGCCATTCTGCAGATTGCAAGCCAAGGCTCCCCCTTGGCTTTCACCCAGGGATTCTTGTCCATCTCAAAGACTGTTCCCTGAAGGAATTCCTTCTGCTTGGATACTCAGCTGCTGATGTTTCCTGTTTGAGTGCCCCCCATGAAGGATTATTCAGTCTTGCTCACCTCTCACAGAAGTCAGATTTTTTAAATTTGTTTCCAGCGTCACCAACGTTCACCAGCTCGGAGCCATCTTTGCCTTGTCCCGAGTAGGGATGGTTTCATCCTTGGTTTGTATTTTTTATCCTCAGCTCTTGGCTTGGGGACTGGCAGGTTATAGTCCCTTCATAACTGGATGTTGACTGATTGATGGATCTTTCACTTTTCTCTCTCCAAAACTTCCTCTTATCTAATCAGTCAAGTCTCTACCACCACACCATCTGCCATGCATGTCCCTTTTATGTCCACTTCCACGGCCTCCAACTGATCCAGGCCCTCACCATCTCTCCCCTGACCAGATGCAGTAGCCTCCTAGTTGGTCTCTCTGCTTCTAGCCTTTCCTACTTTCCCAGACATCCCCACAGGTGCCAAAATAATCTTCCAAGGCATAAGCCTGACTGTTCCCTACTCAAAAAAGTTTCAGGGGATCCCTCCTGCCTGTCAGATAAATACAAAATCCTCATCTTGGCATCTAAGGCCTTCCACAGTCTGGTTCTTATTTCCCTTTCATGGATTAGTTTACATTAAGCCCCTTCACAGGCTCCACCTTCTGGATAAACAGGCCAATGTCCCCAAGCTCAGCCTCCACACATTTGCACAGGCATGTAAGGCTGGCCAACGGGCCACAAACCCATCAGTGAATTGGGGGATGTCTACCCCAAGCATGTGAAGACCTCCCCGGCAGAATGGGCAGATGAGAACAATTTGTTCCAACAGCCATGAAGACAGCAGAAGCAGGCGCTGTGGAGCACTTAGATCTTGGTCAGACAGAGAAGATGCCAAAGTCATCTACCGCATCCCAGACCATCTCCAGTCATCCTGGCTTTTGTCTCGCCCCCACCTTTAGATGACTCTGGAAGAGAGAAAGAGGCTGATGACTTTGTGTAACTGCCTCACTTAAATTCAACTCACGGGCATGTCAAGCCATCCCTCCGTGATATCGCTGGTCCTCTTCCAAAGCAAAGGGTGAGCAGGAAAAATCTCCTCCCTTCTTAGTTCCACCTCTTAGAATCTCTGGGTTCCCACCTCTGGGAAACTTTTCCTTATCCCCCTCATTGTTGGTGCTTTCTTCTGCCTCTAATAAATTAGGCCTGGATTGTATGCATACTGAGAGCCCCAAACCTTCTTCCCAATGAAATATAAAATCCTTGAAGGCAGAGACTATTTTTCTGTATATTTTTATCTGGAGCATAGTAGGTTCTTTTCTTTTTTAACTCTAATTTTTGTCTTAGAATCAATACTAAATATTGGTTCCAAGGCAAAAGAGTAGTAAGAGCTAGGCAATTGGGATTAAGTGACTTGCTCAGAGTCACACAGCTATGAAGTATCTGAGGCCAGATTTGAACCCAGGATCTCCTGTCTCTAGACCTGGCTTTGTATCTACTGAGTCATCTAGCTGCCTTCATAGTAGGTTCTTAATCAATTCTTATAAGGCTCAGAGGATTATAGATCTAGAGATGGAAGGGACTAAAAAGGCCATTTTAAAGAGGAAGAAACTGAGGCCAAGAGTGGGGAAGGACTTGTTCATATTAGACTCACCTGGATTATCTGGAGAGTTGCTAATTTCCAGGATTTACCAATAAATGCAAAGACACATGCTCCATGGAAAAGGGAGGAAAGAGCTTTTTGCCAAATTTAGGACACACCTAAAATGTGACGAATGGCTCATATTTCAAAGCCAACTTGAACCTTGGGGGAGGTGGGAAAGGAAATTGGAGTTTATTTGTGCTTGGCAAGAAAGGATGGCTTCCTGTTTCTAAAAAGGGGGGCTTTAAAAGCCTCTATGGGTCTTCAGCCCTCCAAGAACTCTTACACAACCACACTTTGATGACTTTAGTGTAAATGAATCGGAAACATGTGGAGTTAATTTCCCTGAAACTACACAAGGGATGAGAATTAAAGGGGGGGAAAGGCCCGAGGCTAAAGATGGGGTTGGGGCTTTGCCAAAAAACCTGAAACAGACAGCTTGTGATGTTGGACTAAGCCCCAAACATGGCCAGGTGGAGCCTACCCTCCTTTGACTTTTATTGCTTTGATTGCAAGAGCGTTCCAGTATCTATTCACAATAGGAAATCTCAAGAAAGCTCTCTCTAGATTCTAAATGCTTATCTTCCTGGCTTTTGACTTTTAGAAACTTCCTAATCAAGGACTGAATGCCTCCTCCCCCACCGCCGTCATAGAGGAGAACTTTCTATTGTTTACATTGCTAAACCTAGGGCAGTGCCTTTGGGGCTTTGTCCCAGAGTGGTAGATTAAGAAGGTGCCAATAGTACCATCGTCAGCCATGACTCACTTCTGGTGGGGAAGCAATGGCCTCATCCCAAGAGGCTCTTCCTTCTTTTCTTGGACCCTCTTTTGACATTGCAGAAGTAGTAATCTCGTAACATAATAGGCTTCCTCTCCCGACTGCAACAGAGAAACTTTTTAGAGTCCCTGAGAATTTTTCCTTCTCCAGAACTGTTTCCAGGTAGCTCCCTACATCTAGTTGCCCTACAAGGGAAATGTTGCTAGTTACTGCTCTGTTAAGCACTAATATACACTCATGGAAGAGATAGATAGATAGATAGATAGATAGATAGATAGATAGATAGATAGATAGATAGATAGATATATGTTTAGGTTGTCAACATTTTAAAAACATATGGCTAGTAGGTATGAAGGATAGATATTTCTGGAATTTGGAATCCTCTCACCACCAAGGGAGATTGTGATTTCTACAGGGAGAGAAACATCAGAAGAAGACTGGATGTTTCCTCCAAGTGCCCAAGTCCAAGAAGGACATTGAGTTAGATCATATCTACAATCAATTTACAACTTTTGCAGGGGCAACTCCTCAAAAACAGCATGAAAGTAAAAAACAGAAATATCGATACATAGAGTCTATGAGAAATAGGGGGTTAGGTTCCCACAACTATCAAAGACTGTAATCTTTTACTAGAAATTGCTATAATAAAACATTAATTCTGATGAAAAAGACTTTTTCTAATAGCAGCCATAAAACAATCCATAGAATACAGTACACAATAAAATTGGTAACATGCAAAACATTTTTTCTCACTAAAAATTCCCTAGACTTCTATAACCTTTTGTGCTAACATCTCAATTAAAAAAACCTTTGATTTCCAACAATACTCATTCTTCATAACACATGAAATTTGCAGCACTATAAATACTGTACAGCAAATATAATTCTTAAAATGAAAATATTTTTTAACTTGAATCTTAACATTTTATTCTGTCAGATGGTGGTATGAAGGCATTGTAGTGTACACTATGTTGCTATAAACCTTTCTACTTGATTGCCTTCTGAATATCAAGAGAGTAACTTCTGGGACTTTAGTCATTGCTATTGGGAGACACGGAGACTCGCAGAGTCTCCATATTGCCTCTGACACTCTGTCCTTCATAGTGGGTAAATGGTGTCGGAGATTGTGAAGGATGAACCAGCTTGAAATGATGTCAGTGATATTTGCCTCTTGTACCATTTGAGATCCTTAAGGGTCTCAGAGTATGGGAGATAGCAGAAACAAGTTGATGGTTAAACCTTGAGCTTGGGATTCCATGATGGGATCAGCAGCCTCGATGATAGCAATTAGCAAATTGGTTTATTAGGCCAATTGCGATTTCAGAAATTCCAGCACAAGGTTTACCTAATGCCTTTATTTTCTCATTAAGCTGCATCATTGACTTTGCACAATTGGGCTTAGAGCCCAAAGGACTTGCACTACTCTTTGGGGATGTAATTGCAACACAAAACTTGAGTTTTCAAGGCAAACAATGAAAATAGGCAACAAATGCAGGAGGAGTTCTTTATAAGGGAGGGCAAATAAGACCAGTGAAGCACAAAGTAGGACACCAGCTGCTCCATAAACTAGAATATATATACATCATGCCTCTCGTTTTTTTCTCTACTGAGCATAGCCACGAATGTATAAGTTGCCAACATAAAAGTGAAATTGAGTTTACTAATAAAATCACAGGAATGCTTGAAGTGAGAATTAAATTGACAGTATTTTCCCCTTTCAAATAGTGTGGATCTCAGAATCCAAGTCTAGTTTAAAACAAGAATTGCCTCCCTGGGCACTTTAATAAGGCTGAATAGCACTAAGCTTATACCCCCTAGTTTGGTCCCTCTCTACCAAATTAGTTACACAAAAAGACCATCACAAATAGTGCGTAGTAAGTAACCTCATTTACCCAAGCAAATAGCAAACAGAAATTTAAGAAGTTTTATAGATTAAGGGGTGAAAAACATAAAATATAGGAGGGAATGAGTTCTTTAGCTAGGAGCAAGACAATCTTAGCTCAAACCAAGAGCTTCACCTCACCCAAGGAGAAGTTTTCTCTCTAAAGACTCTAGAAAAGCAAATTTGGAATCTGAGGTGTGTTAAGGAACCTGCTTCCCTTCAGTGTCTCCAGTACCCAGTCTTTCCCTGTCTCTCTGTTAAAGGGTTTCTCAAACTACACAAATGTCTCTTTCAAGAAGTTCTGATACCAACTCTTCCCCTTATTACACAGGCACATAGTATCATCCCATTGTGGTTGTTGTTCTTTTAAACTCTCTCCTTTCATCTAAGAATAAATACAGCTCATTGGTTCCAAGGCAGAGGAGTAGTAAGATCTAGGCAGCAGGGGTCAAGTGACTTGCCCAAGGTCACACAGCTAGGAAGTGTGTGAGATCAGATTTGAACCCAGGGACTCTGACTCTCTACCCACTGCTCCATGTTGCTACAGTCACTTTCTCTCTAAATAGGACCTTCATATTCTTGCCAAGTGATCTTCCTATCACACCACCAAGAAAATGCCATTCCTTTATTCAAAAAATTTCAGTGCCTTTCTAGAGTGGAAGTGAAAGGGAGGGAGAAGGGGGAATAAGCATTCATTAAACAAACCTACTTTGCGCCAGGCAACATGCTAAGCACTTAACAAATATATTCTCATTTGATCTTCACAACAACCTTAAGGAATAGGTAGCCCTATTATCCACATTTTTTACTTGAGGAAACTGAGGCAGATAGCAGTTAAGTGATTTGCCCAGGATCATACAACTAGCAAGTATCTGTGTCCAGATTTGAACTCAGGCCTTCTTGACTCCAGGCCCAGCATTCTATCCACAGAGCCACCTAGCTGCCTATGACTAAGGAGTTTCCACCATAACTTGCACAGATGACCCCCACCATCACCATCTACTGAAGTCCCTCCTGACCACCAAGTCCTAAATCAGGTGTCAGGGCCTCTAGGGAGGAGCCTGTATTTGATCTCTCCTCAAATATTTCCCAGCATTTCATAAGATTAGAGAAGCATAAACTTAAAAAAAAAAAAAAGAAAAAGACCTTTGAGATTATCAAGCCCAACCTTCTCATTTCTTTATTTAAGTTTATATATTGTTTAAATGTATGTATTGTCTATTCATTACATCAAAATCCCCTGTTAAGTCCCTCCTCCCTTTCCTTCTCCCATCAGAGAAGACATCATTTGACAAAAATACATATGTAGATCTAAAACCACTTATTTCTATTTATCTTCTTTTTTACTTTATATTTATTTTTATTTTTTTATATTTATATTGCTTTTTTACTTATTTCTTACTTACTGCCTTACTTATTTCTATTTATCAATTGAGGACTTGAAGCCCAGAGAGATTAAGGAGATTGTCCAAGGTCACACAGAGAGAAAAAACCTCTTTGCATTTATCTCCAACTCCCTTATATTTTACCATTTTTTTGTGCCTTGTAGCCCCAGTTCCATACACACCCTAGACACTTAATAAGTTCCTATTACTTAATGCTTAAGATGTATTAAAATAGGGAGCAGCTGGGTAGCTCAGTGGATTGAGAGTCAGGCCTAGAGATGGGAGGTCCTGGGTTCAAATCTGGCCTCAGACACGTCCCAGCTGTGTGACCCTGGACAAGTCACTTGACCCCCATTGCCCACCCTTACCACTCTTCTGCCTTGGAGCCAATACACAGAAGTCAAGGGTTAAAAAAAAAAATGTATTAAAATGAATATAGCACCCTCAGCATCTCTCTTCTCCTCTGTACATATCATAACAAAGAGTCATAACTAGGAATTTGTGTGCCTGGGGCAAGTGTCCCAAGTTAGGCCTGGGGCAACAGAATGAAGGGTGCCTTCAGGGAAAGAGACTGAGGTAGGTGGTTTGGAGCCAGATGAACTGAGTTCAAACTCTACTACTAAAATTCACTCCTTATATGACTCGAGCAAGTCATTAAATCTTCTGATCTTTTCTGTAAAACAAAGGCCATGGATGTGACCTAGATCCCAGAACACTGGACAACTTCTGAGGAAGCAGAAAAAGGGTATGAAGACGAGAGGGAGTATACACCAGGGGGTCCCTGACAGCTTCTTAACCAATTATTCTTGTTAAGCAAGTATTAAAGGTTTCAGTCTCTCAGGGCCTTGCAGGGGATCATTTTTTAATTTTTGATAAATTAATTCATTCCTGAGGTGCTGGTGTCTGGCTGATGACAGAATTAAAGACTTTCAGAGACTGAAGATGGGAACTTGACTGCTATTTCCACTTGGCAGCTGGGGAAACTGAGATGTGTCCAGTGAGAAGCCCAGTCTGTGCTCCCTAGACTTTTGCTTCACTTCCATTAGCTGCGGGCGACCTTAGAAACCAGGAGGCAGCCCACTTCCTACCTATGAGTAAGCTTCCATTCCTCCTTTGATTGATTTGTTCCATGGTCAGCTCCCTCTCCTACGTGGCATAATGGATAGTGACTGACTTGAAGTTAGAAAGACTGATCTTCCTGAATTTAAATCTGGCCACAGACACTTACTACCTGTGTGACCCTGAGCAAGCCACTGAACCCTGTTTGCCAATGTAAAGATTAAAATTAACATACAATAACTAAACGTTATATTTTATAAAGTGTATTAATAATAACTAAAGTTTTTTTTTTAAAAAACCAGCTAACTCAGCCCAGTCTCAAGAGAAGAAAGACAGAGAGGGAGGAGCTACAGAATTTATAAACAAACAACAGTAAGCACGAATGTAAACGAAAGGAAAAGGATGCTGGGTAATACAGAAAGGAATTCTGGGGAACATAGTTCAAAAGGTACAAAATTCTGCAACTATACACTCACCTGTAAAATGAGCTAGATAAGGAAATGGCAAATCACTCCAGTATCTTTGAAAATAAAACTTCAAATGGAGTCACAAAGAGTTGGACAGGACAAAACAAATGATAGAACATTCCCAAACTAAAGCTCAAAAGCCCCTATGGGTACACTTATTAAAACAATCAGCCAGTAGACATAAGTAGCTCAAAAGTAAAGCATTTACTGAGATAGCATCATAAGAATAAAAATAACCAAACAGGTCTTTTCCCCCCTCAAAACCGGAGGCATGCTTTCCCATAAACATCCATAGAATCTTAGGAAGAATAACTACATACACAGAATATACTAACAATGAGTCATACTCATATGGAATACATGTGGCCAAGACTACTTAAGTCTATCACTTATCCTATCTGTGATTTAGTCAAACAACTAATTAATCAATAAATATTTATTGAGGGCCTACTATGTGCCAGGCATTGTGCTAAATGCTAGGCAAGAAGTAGAGAGGAAGAAATCAGCTGATTAGTTGTGTCCTAGTCAACTCTTCATGCCTTTAAAATGGGCTTATAGAATTGGCCTGAAATGGAATTTAGAGATTATCTAGTCCTACTCCCTCATTATAAATATAAGGAAGTGGGAGCCCAGAAAGGCAAAACAATTTACCCAGAGTTACATAGCTTGTTATCTGAAGAGCTAATACCCAGTCCAGGTCACCTGGCTACTGGTCCATTGCTTGATTTACTTTCCCGGCTGTATGTAAGACTCTATCATTCCCATAAAAGAGAAAAAAACATTTAAGACTCTATCACTTCCCCTAAAAAAGAAAAAAAAAAGTTTGAATTTTTAAAAAAATTACTGATCTTATGACAGGCCTATTAGGAGAAATATTTGGGAGTTTTCAGGAGAGCTCTTCAACATACTCCATGTCCTCCCTTTCCAGCTTCCAAAAGTATTTGAGAGCTTTGTAATACCTGTTTTTCATGACAGTAGATTAGAAGCAAGAGAGAAATAACCTAGCAATATGGAATTTGTACAGCTAGAAGAGGGAGCTGACCATGGAACAAATTAATTAAAGGAGAAATGAAAACTTACAAGCAGGAAGCAGGATGCCTCCTGGTTTCTATGAGTTGCCCACAGCTAATGGAAAAGAAACAAAGATCGAGGGGGCATAGAACAGGCTTCTAATCTTTGTAAACAGACATAAATTTGGAGCTAATGGAGATATCTCCAATTCTAATCAGAGGCAAAAGCAGGTGATAAATACAGAAGCAAAATGGTATAATGCAAAGGTGTCTGACACTGCAGAAAGCCAGAATCAGATTAAAATATAATTAGGAAATATTTAACAAAATAAATAAAATATGTAATAGAATAAAGATAATGCGGATATAGGGTTTTCTAAGTCAAAATTCAGCCTACTGGGATCTGGTTTAGAGATCTCCATTTCCATTTGCTTGACACCAATGATATAGTGGATAAAATCTTGGAACTGAAATCAGAAAGACCTTGATTTGAGTCTTGCATCTACCATTTACTAGTTACACTCCTCTGGATAAATCTGTAAGTCTGAGAAAATGATGTTTCCTCAGCAATAGAGAAGTTTGGAAGAGGGGTAAGTTTGGGTAGAAGTATAATGAGTTCAATTTGGACATGTTTAGTTTAAGACTCCCGTGGGACATAGTTGGAAGTGTCCAATAGATAGTTGGTGTTAATAGACTGGACCTCAAGGGAGAAACAGGGGCTGGATTGTAGAACGAGTCTTCTGCATAGAGAATACAATTAAATTCTGATGGAATCCCAGCAAAGAGAGTATTTGTATAAAGAAAAGAATACCCAAAGCTAAGCCTCATAATACATATACACTAAAGAGGCATAACATCAATGATGAGCAGCAAACTGTGAAGAATGAATCAAAACTCTATCAATCAGCACCTTTTAAGTTAATCAATCAAAAACTTAAGTACCCCTACTTAGTACCTTACCAGTCACTAAGTATGAGAGTTCACAAGTCACTTGCTAGAGTGGGTGACAACTCCAGAGGCTACTGCCTTCTGCTTCACACCCCTCACCAACAGTGAAAGACAAATTGAAAGATTGCAAATAGTTCCTGTAAAATGAGGAAGGGACAGGAAGGGACATGGAAAAGGGACTATAAAAAGTCCTGAATTTCCTGTCCAAGGGGTGGCTCCTTGAGGCTTCTCCTTTGGAGTTCTTTGGAGTCTCTGCTCCTTTGATCTTCTCCTTTGGACTTCTTCTTTGGAGGACAGTTCCTTGGGGCTTTTGGACTTCAACTTCAACTTGGAGCTTTGGACCTTTTGACTGGGGTTTTCATCTTTGGGACTTTGACTTTCAGCTTTGGAGCTCTTGGAGTCAAGGACTTTCTTGTTGGGTTCACTGCTGCCTTGGTGAGCTTATTCCCATGTGGAGACTGGAATTCTGTCAGGGAGTGAGCTTCATTTCACTGGATCAGCCTTTAGGGTAGGCTAGGCAGTCTCCTTATCTCTTTCCTTTCCACATTTCCCTCTTTTTACTAATATTCCAATTAAACAAAATTGTTAAAAGCTACTAATAGTTTTTCTAATTTAAGGGATAATAATTGGGGACCACTTTTTATAACTCTCTTATTTAGTCAAAATCCCAATTTAACCATTATAAGAGGAAACTGAGAAGGAGCCCTCAGAAGGTAAGAGCCAAACTAGAAGAGAGTAGTGCCAGGAAAATCCAGGAGGAGAAGGTGATCAAGTATCAAATGAAGCAGGTACATCAAAGATTGGGATTCAGAAAAGACCATTGATTATGGGAAACGATTTCATTTGAGAGAATAAATTGGAAGCCAGAGTAAAAGATTCTAGGTATGAGTGAAAAGACAGGAAGTAGAAACAAAAGGTATAAATAATTGTTTTCTAGGAATTTGACTGTGAAAGGTAGGAGAGGTTTTGGATGATAGCTTGAAGGAATGATAAAATCTATTGAAGTTTCTTTAATGATTTCAAATAAATGGTCAAGTTTGAAGATAATGGAGAAGAAATCAAGGGAGAATGAAGATTAGAGGCAGAGGAAATGATCGAGGGAGAAATTTGCTGGAAAAGCCTAGAGGGGAATGAGATCAAGGAATAGGTGTGGCAATGTTAAAAGGCTATCCCATTGTCAAATCTACAATGAAAACTACTGAGGTAGAACTCTGAGCCATTAACCTCCTCTAATGAATAGGATTTCATATATTCCTCATGATCAGAGATGCCCCCTTGCTCCCCAATATAATTGTAAAATCCTCAAGACCCAGATTGTCCAAATGGAGCAGGACAAAATACAAATTCTCATTGGTGATTACATAGTCACATTAGTGGTCTTGAGGCAATGGGCAGGCAAATCTCCCTCCAAGCCCCAGCAATAAGCAGAAGCTGAACAAGCAGAATCCTACCCCCAAAGTTAAGCAATCAAGGGAGATGACAAAGGGTCAAGGAGTTCCTAAAATAACTTGGGAACTTTCCATGAGTTGTCACAAAAAGGGTAAGATAAGGATCATCTCTACTCACAAGATGGGCAAGATGTTCACCCATCACTGACTAGTGAGTCATAAAATGGGGAATAGAATGCTTATCTCCCCAAGTTGGGTGAGAGAAAAATGTCAGAGGGCAGAGATCCAGATGATCTCCTTCCTCATGTTGACATTTACTCATCAGACCACATGGGCAGAGGTCCTCTAGCTAAGACATTTTTGTGGCTAAGCAAGGGCATTCTAGGTATACAGTCTTAAAACTGTTTCTTATGGCCTAAAAAGTCTTACATAATAGCAAACTCTTTAATCTGTGAATATTATAGAAATCAATATATCTAAAATCAAAGTTGATTGACTTCAAATGAATATAGGTATATTAAACAACCATGTATGTAATCACACTAATCTAAGTAATACTGATTGGAAATGAACTAGGAATATATCATAACAAACTATGGAGCTCATGGATCACTCAATAAATCAATATATTTTTCATACCGTTATCAAAGAGAGAAGCAGGAGAAAGTGAGAGACAATGGCAAAGGATTCTGAGATGAACAAAGAGAGAGAAGAGGAAGCTTATGGAAAATGATCTCAGTGGAACCAAGATGGTGGAGAATGTACACAGCCCCACCTAATCACTACCAAATTACCTTCCAAAAAACTATGATATATTACCTCAAAATGAATTCTACAGCAGTATAACTCACAAAGAGATGGAGTGAAATAATTATCCAACCCAAAACAACTTAGAGCACTAGTAAACACAAGTACTTGCAGCCCCAGAGGAACAGGAGTCCATGTTCACAGCCCTAAGACAGAAAGGAGTGATTCTGGTTACTCCATAGTCCAGAGCACAGGCCAGGAGAGTATTAAACCTCTCCTTATATCATACAACCTCGGAAGAACTGAAAACTTATAGATCCTTAGAACCAGCTCTGAAGGCAGCTGCACAAAGAACCTCAATCTAGGAACAGATCTCCCTTCATCACAGGTGCAAAACCAGTTTGTTTGTTTTTTTTAAGTTAAAAGAAAAGAAAAAGGCTGGAAAATGAGCAAACAACAAAAAAAGAGACTCAACAAAGAAAGTTATTTCAGTGACAGGAAAGACCAAAACATAATCTCAGAAGAAGACAACAAAGTCAATACTGCTATATCCAAAGCCTCTAAGAAAAATAGCCCCAAAAAGAATTGATGGAGCTCTAAAAAATTATAAAATTAAATGAGAGGTAGAATAAAAATTAAGAAATGAGAGTGATACAGAAAAATTATGAAAAAAGAGTCAACAGTTTGGAGGACACACAAAGAATACTAAGGAAATTAACATCCTAAAAAAAAATAGAATAGACCAATTGGCAAAAGATGCACAAAAATCCAATGAAGAAAAGAAATTCTAAAAAAGCAGAATTGGCCAAATGGGAAAATATTTACAAAAATGCACTAAAGAGAATAACTTTTTAAAAAGTAGAATTGGCTATGTGGAAAAAGAGACAAAAATTCACTGAGGAAAAGAACTTTTTAAAAAGTATAATTGGCCAAATGAAAAAGGAAGTACAAAATCTCACTCAAGAAAATGGTCTCAATTTGCCCAATGTGAGAAAATGAGAGGCAAATGGAAGGAGGCTGACAGAAGTTCCCAAGTGACAGGTGGCATGACAAAAAGTCAGAATTCAGACCCAGACTGAGGTTTAGCCTGTCCAATCAGAGTCTCAGGAGGAGGAGTGAAAACTGGCTTCATAAGAAAGGAAACACAGGAAGCTCTCTCTCTCTCTATCTCTCTCTCTCTCCTTTCTCTCTCTTCTTTCTCTCTCCTCTCTCTATCTCTCTCTCTTCTTTCTCTCTCTTCTTTCTCTCCTCTCTCTCTCTCTCTGTCTCTCTCTCTGTCTCTCTCTCTGTCTCTCTCTCTCTGTCTCTCTCTCTCTATCTGTGTGTGTGTGTGTCTCTCTCTCTGTCTCTGTCTCTGTCTCTGTCTCTCTCTCTATCTCTATCTCTATCTCTCTCTCTCGCTAGACACTCATTGCTCTCTCTCCCTTCTCTGGAGCATTTAACTCTCAGTACACACTGGTGTATTTTGCATCCCCTTGAAGATGAGCCACTTTCAGTACAAGTTGAGGAAACTTGTATAAAGCAACTAGGAATT
Source organism: Gracilinanus agilis (assembly GCF_016433145.1). Taxonomy (NCBI): domain Eukaryota; kingdom Metazoa; phylum Chordata; class Mammalia; order Didelphimorphia; family Didelphidae; genus Gracilinanus; species Gracilinanus agilis. The sequence continues at coordinate 38,882,109 of NC_058130.1, read as the reverse complement.
AGAGTGGTCAGTTAATCATGTGATCTCTCTCTCTTTTTCTCTTTCCCCTTTACTAATAAATAAATTATAAATTAATATATAGTCTCCAGAGAATTTTAATTAATTTAATAATTATTATTTATTTTATTTGTAAATGTTTAGTTAATAATTAAATTTATTATTTTTTTATTTTATTATATATAACATATTCATATATAATATATTATGTGTAATAATATAATTATTATAATTAATTTAAATAACATGGATAAAGGAAAAGGTATGGGAAGCTTAAGGAGAAAAGGAAAGGTTTAGAATAACTTCTGCAAGAAGTGACATAAGGAATCAATTAGAAAGGAATAAAAGAGACAGGTGAATATACCAAGCACTACCAAACCAAAAAAACTCAACTTTCTCAGTTCAGATCTGATCTCAGACACTTATTAGCAGTGTCTGAGTTACTGAGTCACCTAGGCAAGTCACTGAACTCTGTTTGCCTCAGTTCCTCATCTGTAAAATGAGCTGGAGAAGGAAATCCAGCATCTTTGCCATGAAAACCCCAAATGGGGTGAGTAAGAGTCAGACATGACTGAAACAACTCAATAACAAAAGGATTGCCTTGATGCAGTGAAGCCCTAGTGGAGGGCTCTGTAGAGGACTGACTCAGTAGCTCAATTGTGTGATTTCTTCCAGTTCCATTCAGTAGGACATGAATAGGAATAGAGAAGGTAGATGGTGGTAGTAATCCAGAAGTGGGGTTTGACAAAGGATGACTGTAACAGGACAAGACAAAGGATTCTACAGTAGAATTGAGCTAGTTAAGGTTAGGATTAGTATTTGGAAGGGAGGAAAGTAAAGTCAGTAATTATGATAGCCTGAAAGAAGCACAAGATGGGCAAGAAGTAATGAGGAGGATTTAGTAAGCATCCGTGCTTCATGGTCAGTAGATGGACATGGACCCAGCACAAGAAATGTGAATTGGGGCAGGCAGAAGGAAAAGCAGTGAAAAGCAGGGCGATGAAGCCAAGGCAAGAGGCAATATACAGAAGGGAAAAGTCATCGATTACATCAAAAGAGGTCCAGTGAAATGGAGTCCAACAGACTGCCAATGGCTTTAGCAATCCTGGAGAGAAGAGTTTCCATGGAGCCATTGCTCAGGCACCATCTTGTGCCTTACATGAAGGCTTATCTGATTCCAACACTGCCCCCAACAATGAATGCCTTCCAGCCCAGACCATCTTGGAATTGCTTTAGTAGGGTCTGTTGAAGAGATTTTTTTATTTGTGTTTTTTTTTTTATGTTTGAAGAGAACTTGACATGTTTGAACACAAATGGAAAGGAACAAAAAGAGATTGAATACTGAGGAGAGAAAGGATGATTGAGGGGAAAATCTGTTCAAAAAACCTAGAAAAAAGTAAGCTCAAGGCCTCTAGAGAGAGTGACCTTGGAAATGAAAATCAATAATAATAATTAATAATAGCTAACATTTATGTAATGGTTACTATGTGCCAGGCACTGTGCTAAGAACTTTACAAATATCTCATTTGAGCCTCACAACAGCCCTGGGAAGTAGATGCTATTATTATTCTCATTTTACAGATGAAGAAACTGAGACAAGAGCAACTAGATAGTACAGTGGATAGAGAGTGCTGAGTCTAGAGTCAGGAAGATTCATCTTCCTGAGTTAAAATCTGACCTCAGATACTTAATAGCTGTGTAACCTTGAGCAAGTCATTTAACCCCATTTGCCACCATTTTCTTATCTGTAAAACGAGTAGAGAAGGAAATGGCAAAAACAAAACAAAACAAAAACTCCAGTATCTCTGCCAAGAAAATCCCAAATAGAAGTCAGGAAGAGTTGGACATGACTGAAATGACCAAAAAAAAAAAAAAACAACTCCAATATCTCTGCCAAGAAAACCCTAAATGTGGATCAGGAAGAGTTGGGCATGACTGAAAATGATTGACAACAAACCAAGGCAAAGAGAGGTTAAGTGATTTGTTCAGGGCCAAATAGCTAGTAAGTGTCTGAGGCCAGATTTGAACTCAGGTCTTTTTGACTCTGACTGGTGCTCTATCCACTTAGCCACCTAACTACCACTTCAGTGTCAGAAGCTGATCAAAAGAAGGAGAAAATAAGTAAGTGGAAGAAGTATTAGTTCTGGAATCAGGAAAGCCTGAGTTCAAATTTGACCTCAAAAAAAAAAATTTTAGCTGTGTGACCCTGGACAAGTCACTTAACCTCTATTTGACTCTTTCTTCATCTGCAAAATGGGGATGATTATAATAGTGCCAACCTCAAATGATTATTGGAAAGTACAATGACAAGATATTTGTAAAATGTTTAGGAAAGTGCCCATCATGTAGTAGGCACTTAATAAATGTTTGTTCCCTTTCTCTCTCTCATTTGTATTTATTCACTATATAGATGTATGATATATGCATAGGATGTCTCAAAAATCTTAGTGTACCTCAAAATATATTGAATAGCATATAATAAAATTTAATAGTATATGTACCCCAAATCCCAAAACCCACTGGGATGGGATCATCTCCTCATTGGTGGCAACCAATACCTTGCCCCATTGTGAGAGGTGTGGTGGAATTGGTGAGTGGGAGAGACAAAAGTTCTTCAGTTATTCTTCAAGTTCTTTGGATTTGGGACTCTGCAGTCCCTTCAGGTGCTTCTGACTTCTAGCTTTGAGAGAGAAGATGAATGAAGCCATCAGGTGCATTTCCTTCAAGGGCTGAAGGAAAAGAAGCCCACAAAAGAGGAGCAGGCTGGTTCCATCTTGTCCCTGATTCCATCTTGCTGCCTGAGACTTCAGAGAACTTCCACTTGGATGAGGTCTAGGACTCTCTCTTTTGGTCAAGCTGAGCTCCCTCACTACCAATGGGAGAAATCCTTTTCTCTGTATTATTTGATGTATCTTCTCCTATGAATACTTTCTCTGATTTTTCTTTGCCTATCAAATTGGATGAAGAGGTTTCTTTGCTAACTACTCTTTGGGTTCTTTGTAGAATTGGTATTTGGTGGGAAAGGGGTCATGTCTTGCATATAGAGCTTGGAGGTCCTCTATCCCCCTTTAAGAAAAAGAGATAAGAAGTTAGCTTGAACCTGAAAACCACATCCTCCAGACTTATAATATTTAAGAAACCAGTCAGTATAGTCTTGTGCTGCTATAATTCAGTGCATGTATAAATCATATTGTATATTTTTGTACCTTTTGAACTATGTTCCCCAGAATTCCTTTCATCTCCCAGCAATCCCTTTCCCTGCGCCTCCATATTTGCATCACATTTTGTTTATAAGTTCTGTAACTCTGTCCCTGTCTCTCTCGTGACTGGGGCTGGGTTAGCTAGCTTTTTTACTTTTGTTATTATTAATAAACTTTGTAAAATGTAATCATTAGTGTATATTAATTTTTTTAATAATTTTTATTTTTTAGAAAAGTTATCATGGTTCCATGAATGTATATTAATTTTAATGTTTACAAGATGCAAATAATTCATCAGTAGATGCAAAGATCTAATCCGAGCCCAGTATCCCTCCTTCCGTGGATAATAAAGAGGCTGAGTGTCTGGCCCCAACCTCTTGTTCCCCCTCATAGAAGGAAATAAAGTCTCCCTTGGAGTAGGGTGGGAGGACCAGAGGCTAGAAATGTCTTTTATGGCACCCTTTGGACCATACGATGACCCCTGTATGTCCCTACATGTGTAATAGTATGTAATAACATAGACTACATGCCTAGCTTCCCCAGACAATAACTCTAAACTGGAAAATGAGAATAGACAGAGGCAGTAAAGTATTCGGTGGTATTTGGGTTCTCACCTTTGGTGCTTGTTCCATTGCCCCCTCCCTAGAGGCACCACCAATACATGAATCAAACTTTGGTCTCCCCAATTCTGAGTCCCAGGAAACACTGCTGAGACCCTAAGATAGATGTTATTCACCTTAGAGGTCACAGAATTTAGAGCTGGGCAGAATCTTAGAAGCCACAGAGCCCAATACTCTTGTTCTATAGATGAGGAAACTGAGGCACAGAGCAGCTATATCACTTACAGTGAACTATACACAGTATCTGAGGTGGGTAAGATTTGAGAGCCAGTCTCTATCCCTTCTATAATACTAACTTGATAAGGCTTCTTATCAGTCCTGTATCCAAGAGGTTGGGATTTCTGAGGAATGTGGATTCTTTTTTAGAACAGATCCTTTACTGCCTCTGGCTCCCAGGGCTCAAGATGTGCCACTCAGAACCTCAGTTTTCTCATCTATGAAAATAAAAGGCCCAGATTAAGAAGTCTAGCCAATTTAACCATTTTTTCCATGGTGAGCAGTTTATCCAGACTTTTACAAGTAGTGGCAAAACCAAGACTGAAGAGGGCAGCTGGGTGGCTCAGTGGATTGGCAGCCAGGTCTAGAGATGGTTGGTCCTGGGTTCAAATTGGACCTCAGACACTTCTTAGCCATGTGACCCTGGGCAAGTCACTTAACCCCTATTCCCTAGCCCTTACCGCTCTTCTACCTTGAAACCCAAGGCACAGTATTGGTTCTAAGATGGAAAGTAAGGGTTGAAAAAAAAAAAAAAAGACCACACATCAGGTCTCCTGACCCCCAGCCAAGTACTCTTCTCCATCACCCTCAAGCTGACTTTAATATAGCATAGCATTCCTGAGTTCTCACCTAGAAGCAGTGGTTCCCAAACTTTTTTTGGCCTACCACCCCCTTTCCAGAAAAAATACTACTTAGCCCCCTGGAAATTAATTTTTTTTAATTTTCATAGCAATTAATAGGAAAGATAAATGCCCCTGTGGCCATCACTGCCCCCTTACAGTTATTCACAGCCCCCAAATGCACCTGTGGCCATCACTGCTCCCCTGGATCACTGCAGCACCCACCAAGGGGCGGTGGCGCCCACTTTGGGAATCACTGTCCTGGACAGTCTACGCCTCCACGGCTCCCAAAGCCAAGCTGTCATAAAAGATCACACCATATTCTTTACACGCTAAACTTCATTCTCTCCTCAAGCCAAGCCCAAAGAGAAGTGCCTTTGCCATATGAAGAGAAAAAAGCAGGTCTGACAGACAGAGAGCAGACAGTCACCGAGATCAATTCTCTTTTCAGCTGGCAGCCAATGATTCAGCCCTCGAGCCACAGTGTGGCTGCTCAGGGGGAAACGGTCCACAGCCCTGGAGCTCTCTAATCGCCGGGCCAGTTCTGCTGAAAAGGCCGAGGAGGGGTTGGCACGCCTGCTGGCCTCTCCTGTCCGACTCTCTCAGTCCCCGAAGCTCCTTGCCAAGTGCCCTGCGGGCAGCCAATAGCTCCAGCCCCTGCCAAGTGCTGGCAGGAAGCTTGTCCTTCGCATTGTGTCCTTTCTCATTTTAATCTCGAAATTTCAGTGTTTGGTCCCTTGCAGGGGTTCACTCTGGATGGAAGTTCTGCACATCATTGATCTCTATAATTGCCGACTGTCTACCAGGCTTGCTTCCCTAGGAGACCGGTTCCCTTTAATGGTTTACATCTGGCAGGCAGAGAAGGATTATTATTATCGTGCTTCAGTTTTAAAAGAACACATGAATCTGGTATCCACTCATTTGAACAGGAAGGAAGCTAATGGCCGAAAAGAGAAAAGGTACTCCTCAAAGTTTGTTTATGTGATTTGTCTGGTTTCATAAACTACCCTCAGAATAGACACGTGCTGGGTCCCTGTGCAAAATGAGCATCGCCGACTTGTACATAAGAAAGACAGAAGCAAACAGGGAACAGTCTACGGGAGGTCAGATCTAGAGGAGGAGAGATTCCGGGAGTCCTGGGTTCCAAATTGGGCAACGTCGGCACCGGTCATAAAACTGTAAAGACATGATGAAGAGTGAGTAGAGTGCTGGCCTCCCACTCGGGTCAGCCTTGGTTCACACGCAGCATCCGATAGATCCTGGCTGTGTGGTCCACGGCACAGCACCTCGAGAACCCACTCTCTGACAAAAACTGCTGGAAAAATGGAAAAGAGCATGGGAGAGGCGAGGTCTAGATCCACAGCTCATACCCTACTCCAAGATAAACTCAGTGTGGGTGAATGGCTTGAATAGAAAGAGGGAAACTATAAGTAAATTAGGTGAACAAAGACTAGTTTGCCTGTAAGATGTATGGGAAAGGAGAGAATTTAAGACCAGGGCAGCCACCTAACGTCTGAGTGCCTCAGGTGGCTTGCTAAGGTTTAAGCTGTGTAAATAGTGCCAGTCTGGACTGGTAGAAGGGAAGGTGTTTCTTTCCTGGGAGTTCCCTTTACCAGCGGTCCAAATTTATACAAGTGTGTGTGTGTGCATAAAGAGAGAGAGAGAGAGAGAGAGAGAGAGAGAGAGAGAGAGAGAGAGACAGAGACAGAGACAGAGACAGAGACAGAGACAGAGACAGACAGAGACAGAGACACAGAGAGACAGAGACACAGAGAGACACAGAGAGACAGAGACAGAGACAGAGACAGACAGACAGACAGAGAGAGCCAGAAAGAAAAGAGGGGAGAGAGAAGGAAGGAGGGAGAGAGGGCAGAGAGGCAAGGAAGAAAGGGGAGAAAGACAGAGAGAGTGGGGGAGAGGAAGAAGATGGAAAGATGTAGAAAGAGACAGAAAAGGGACAAAGGGAGGGGGAAGAGAGGGAAGGGAGAGAGGGAGCAAAAAGTGGGAGAGGAGAGAGGGAGAGGCAACAGAGGGAGGGAAAGAATACAAGAGAAAGATAGAGACAATGACAAAGAGGTAGAGACAGAGATGGTTACTGATGTGTGTATAAGTTTGTATTTTGTGATTTTATCCATATAGTGAACTCTGGGTATAATAATAACAGCTAATGTTTACATGGCACCTACTATGTGCCAGGCACTGTGTTAAGAACTTTACAATTATCTCATTTCAGTCTCACAACAACCCTAGGAGATAAATGCTATGATTAACCCCATTTCACAGTTGAAGAAACAGATAGGCAGGGGTGAGGTGACTTGTCTATTATTATTATAAGGGAAGAGATCAGAACAAACATTTATCAAAGGCCTCCTATATGCCAAGGACTGGACTAAATGCTTTATAGTTATTATTTCATTTGAGCCTCACAACAACCCTGGGAGATAGGCGCTATTATTATCTCCATTTCACAATTGAGGAAACTGAGTTAAATAGAAGCTAAGTTACTTGTCCAGGGTCACACAGCTAATAAGTGTCTTAGGCCTGATTTGAACTCATATATTTCTGACTGGGTCCAGTGCTCTATCCGCTATGTCACCTAGCTGGAGATAATAAATAAGTATATTGAGGTAAATAATAACAATGAGACAATATTCCAAGATGAATAAGATCTAGCTCAAGCAGTCCTGAGAAGAATGACTATAGATACATACAAACATTAAGAAATTAGAGAAAATTGACAAATTGAGTCAATGATGTTTTAAAAACTAAAGTATCCCCAAAAGGAAGACCCCAATACAATCACAAAAGTTCCATTTTTGAAAATCAAAGACTAAGATCCAAAATGAGATGTATATTTTTAAACACAACTAGTTGTTAAATTTCTACTTGGAAATCAGCAAATCAGGGCTGGATTGGCTGGGTTTTTTGATGGTCTGGACATTTTTTAAGTGATAGGGAAAATATTAATAATGCAAATTAAATTTTAAAGTGTGTCTTATATACACTTTCCCCCACCAAAGAACTAGTTGTTAGATTCTTACCAAGACACAAGAGTGTATGGGGTGTTCAGGAAGAACTACCATCTCTGGCATGAGGGTTTGTTGAGCCTCTTTTCAGGGCTGCTAGTCCAGCTTTGGTATTCACCTTTCACCCAACATTCATGTGTGGCTCCAAGAAGGTGCAGGTAGCAGGTGTAAAGCCATACCCCCATTAAACCTTCTCAGCAAACAGGCTAAACCAGGTTGAGGTTTAAACCTAAACAGGTCTCAAAACTGTCAGTGAGTTAGGGAGGTATACAGCTTGCAGAGACAACACCCAGATCAGGATCAAGACCCAAGACCCAAGACCCCAGACCTAAGACCTAAGACCTAAGACCCTACAAGCCAGGTGACCTGCCTTTTTATACCAGGGCTCCAACTGCCTCTAACTGCCCCCTCTCTCAGAGTTCTGGGGGGCACCATGGAATTCTGTGCTGCAGCCTGAACCCCTCTCAGCAATATGGATCCCACAGTAACTACCCCAAATGTGAGAACTTTCTCTGAGGAATGGGAAATGAGAATAATTTGTTCCAACAGCCATTGCTGTGGGATGCTTAGACCTTAGTCAGACATGGAAGATACCAAGGTCATCCATGGCATCTTCAGCTATTGCCAGCTGTCTTGACTTTTGCTTTGCCACTGGACTTAGACAACAGTGAGAGAGTGAGGCTTGCTGAACCCTGATGAGATCAAAGAAAAAATTTATGAAAACCTGGAAACTCTTATCAACAGTATTCCAAAGAGAGCAAGCTTGTAATTCTGAGTGACTTTATTTTTTTTATGACTTTGAATTTTTATTTGTTAGAAAATGTTTCCATAGCTATATGATTCATGTTCTTACTCTCCCCTCCACCCCACCACTTCCACCACCACCCCCATAGTCAACGTGCATTTCCACTGGTTTTAACATGTGTCATCGATCAAGACCTGTTTCCATATTATTGATAGTTGCATTGGGGTGATCGTTTCAAGTCTACATCACCAATCATGTCCACATCGACCCATGTGTTTAAGCAGTTGTTTTTCTTCTGTGTTTCCTCTCCTGCAGTTCTTCCTCTGAATGTGGGTGGTTTTCTTTCTCATAAGTCTGGGTGACTTTAACACCAGAGTAGGCGTAGAGTATTAGACAAGGTAGGGAATCCTTGGGAGGAAAGGAGTCAGAAATAACAACCCCAATGGTCACTTACTACTGAGGACGTGCATCTCATGACTTTCTCATCACCAATACTGTCTTCCATTTACCTAAATACAACAGAACTTTACAGATGCACCCTTGAAGCAAACATTGGCATTTAATAGACCATGTCATTGTAAGGAGAAGAAACAGACAGGATGTGAGAATGGCAAAGGCAATCTGTTTATGCAGAGTGCTGGACCAATCATAGATTTATCCTCTCCAAGCTAATCATTCACATTCAACAAAAACAGTGACTTCAAAGCAAGACAGCTAGCAGAAGACTTAATATCAACAGATTAGAGCATTTCTCCTTGAGTAAAACAGTTTGTTGCTATCTTGGAAGAAAAGCTGAGCCAACACCTGATTGGCAACAATGAGACAAAAAAGGAGTGGGCAGTTTTCAGAGATTTGGTGTATAGTGTTACATTTACTCATCTGGGCAAGAAGACTCACAAACATTGGAATTAGTTTGATGAAAATGATGGGAAAATTCAGAAGTTACTAAATGAAAAATGAGAACTCCACAGAGTTTGCCAGCAGGATGGTTCATCCCTCTCTAAGAAGACATCTTTTAACTCTATCAGAAGTAAAATACAAACAAAGCTTAGAGAGATTCAGGATTCTTGGCTCAGTAAAAAGACAAATAAAGTTCAGTTTTATTTTGATAGTAGCAACCCAAAGTGTTTCTATGATGCCCTGAAGGTTATGTATGGACCAAAGACAAATGGCACATCTCAACTACTCAGCATTGATGGAGCTATACTGATTAATGATAAAGACATGATTCCAGAGGGGTGAGCTAAATATTTCCATAGTGTTCTCAATTGACTGTCATTAATCAATGCTGAAGTCATTTACCGTATATCTAAGGTTAAAGTTAATCCCCCTCCTGCTTAACTTCCAAGTTAAAAAGAGGATTTCAATGCCATGAGATTCCTTTCATTTGGCAAAAGCCTTGGTGGTAATTCCATTCCAGCAGAGATTTACAGAGCAGTAGGTTCACCGCTCATACAAAAGCTGACTGAAATCTTTGGGGTTATGTTAGAATTAAAATTCTCTATAAACTGTATATTAATTTATAATTAGTTATTAGATAGTAAAAGTTGGAGTTGGATAGAAATAAAAAGATCGATGTCACTCCTTCTGGGTCTCTCTGGTTGGATAAACTCGACCTCAGTCTGGGTCAGAGATCAATCTTCTGGATATCAGGAGTCACTAGAACAAGAGGCAAGGGTCTTCTAAGAAAAGTATAGGAGAGAAGAGGTATTTGGCTACCTACTAAACTGAAGGTCTACAGAGCTGTTGTGCTGAACTCGTTGCCTGTGAAACCTGAACAGTGTACTGGTGCCACACTGGGAAAATGAAACGCCTCCATTTCAATTGTCTTGGGAAGATTCTGAAGAGAAGGCAAGATAAGGTACTGGACACTGAAGTTCTCTCTTGACTTGTTCTGCCAAGCATTCAAACTCTTATAGTTTATAGAGAAGACAACTCCAATGGGTTGGTCCATGTTGTTTGAATGCCAAACACACGTTTGTCTAAAAGACTATTTTATGGAGAACTCACACAAAGGGAGTGGTTACATAGAAGTCAGGAGAAGCAACACAAGGACACTCTCAAGGTCTCTCTAAAGAACTCTAGTATCAATTGTAACACTGGGAACACTGGCACGGGACCTTCCAGCATGGCATGCCTGCATCAAAGAAGGTGATGTTGTCTATGAGCAAAGTAGAATTTCAGGAGCTCCAAAGAAACATGAAATGCATAGATTTAAAGACATCTACATCCCAAATGTTCATACGATCTATTCGTACCCAACCTTGGTAGAGCCTTCTGAGCTTACATTAGACTGACCGACCACAGTCAGACCCACTGGACACTGACTTCAACATAATGATGTCATTTTGGTACAAAAGACAACTAACCAAGCAATACCCTCCTGCCTCTAGGTCAAGATTTTTCATCCAGCAAACATGGTCAGACTCAGGTCTTAAGAAAGTAGTTTTGGCAATTATATGAAAGATTAATTGTAAAAGGAAGACTGGAGTTAAAGAGATTAGTAAATAGGTTCTTAAAATATTCTGGAAGAGAGATAATCAGCTAATGAGGGAGGGCCTGACCAAGATCATGGGCTACTGGAATTAAATAAAACCAATAAAATCATTTTTAGCTAAAAGTAATCAGTCATGATTTCTTCTAGAAGATGCACTCTTCTTCAATACATGATTCCTTTCTGGAAGACCTAACATTAGTATTTGGAGGTGGAGGAGTAGAAGGGAGAGGCCTTGATCAATTGATATTTTCCATTCAAGCTTTTGGGCCAATCACTTTGAGTTAAGAATGATGATGTGGAGGGTGTGATTTAAATTCCTGTTCAATTACTACTACAGAATTGTCAGCATCACAGAGTCTCTGGTTTTGTCTACAAAATGAATCTATTCTAAATTTGTTTTGCATTACTTCATATGTTTAATGGATATCATATTTCTTGTCTTCTCAGTGGGTTGGGGCAAGACCAGAAGGAGGAAAAGAATTCAGAACTGGAAATAAAAATGTATTTTAAATTTATTTTAGAGGGCAGCCAGGTGGCTCTATGGATTGAGAACCAAGCCTTGAGATAGGAGGTCCTGAATTCAAATCTGGGCTCAGACACTTCCTAACTGTGTGACCCTGTGAAAGTCACTTAACCCCCATTTGCCAAACCCTTACTGCTCTTCTGTCTTGGAACCAATACACAGTATTGATTCTAAGATGAGAGATATGGGTTTTATAATAAATAAGCAAAATTTATTTCTAACTTTAAAATTAAATAAATAAATATCTACTTTATATCATGCATTGTTCTAAAGCATCAGGGATACAAAGACAGATATGAAACAGTCCCTGCCCTCAAAGAGCTTACAGTCTATTGGTAAGGTCAATTGTTTGATTCTTTTGTAACAATGTATGAGTAAGAAGTATGTGTTGCCCATGTAGATTATGCACACATAAGTTTCTCTGACTATAAGCTCACAGAGTAGCATGAAGAATATCTCCAGAATTTTGCTCAACTCTCTCCAAAGGAGAACTTGGTTCTGGCCTCAAAGAAGAACTGGGACGTGCAGTTGGTGCTTTCTGCTTTCCAAGAAAAGGAATACCAGACTAGAACGATGTCTATCTGTCCCACTATTGCTAATCTAGAGAAAATGGATTTTTATATTCAAGCCATTTTCTTGGTCAATACTCCTCATGGGAAAGGAAAGCACCAGGCTACATCCAAAGACTTGACTTCCTATCAAATACTATTGACACTCCATATCTCTCGACTCTGGGCATTTTCTCTGGCTGTTCCTCATCCCTAGAATGCTCACCTTCCTGGTTTCTCTGGCTTCCTTTAAGTCCCAGCTAAAGACTCACTTTCAGCAAGAAATCTTTCCCAATCCTCCTCAATCTTAGTGCCCTCCCTCTGAGATTATCCCCAATTTATCTTATATCTATCTTGTTTGTTCACAATTTTTTGCATGATGTCTCTGTCATTAGGCTGTAAATTCCTTGAGAATGACAATTTTTTTTGTCTCTCTTTGTGTCTCAGGGGCTTAGCACAGTGCCTGACACATAATAGTCACTGGATAAATTTTTACTGACTCTTTGCCTGATCAACTCAAAGAATATCACAAATAATGAATAGAAGGTGCTCTAATGGATAGAGTGCTGACCATGAAGTCAGAAAAACTCATCTTCCTGGGTTCAAATATGACCTCAGACTTTTACTAACTGTGTCATCTTGGGCAAGTCACTTAAACCTGTTTGCCTCAATTTTCTCTTCTGTAAAATGAGTTAGAGAGGAAAATGGTAAACCACTCCAGTATCTTTGCCAAAGGAAAACTCATATGGGGTTGTGAAGAGTCATAGATGACTGAAAATGATTGAATAACAAATAAACCCAATTATCCAAGCTGATAATAAAAATCAGAGACACTCTGGGATAAGAATATACCTGACAATACATAGAGTAAATGACCTCTCCCACTTGGAGAAAAATATCATACCTTAACCAAGAAAGAAAGGATCCCCAGACTTGCCCAATGGAGAAGTCCCCAAAATCTTCAGAAGAACAAAATGGAAATCATAAGGACGTCCAGAGGCTTACTTCTCTATTCATCTGCCTTTCTCTTTTTGCTCCAGGAACTTCTCTCTGGAATGTTTCTTTTCTTATAAGTTGGAAAGCAGAAGGTCATTTCTCCTCCCCTACCTTGTCTCCAGCTCTGCTCCCAACCTCATCCCATGAAGGCACAGAGTACTGAGGGATCATTCTCTTCATCAATGAGGAAAGTTCTGCACAAATGATGTAACTTTTGCTTCCATCTGGTTAAGTCATTTTGAGTCATACATAATAATTCTCAATGCAATAATATCTCCTATATCCACACAGTGATTCCCAAAGTGGGCGCCACCGCCCCCTGGTGGGTGCTACAGTGATCCAGGGGAGTGGTGATGGCCACAGGTGCATTTATCTTTCCTATTAATTGCTATTAAAATTTTTTAAAAATTAATGTCCAGGGGGCTAAGTAATATTTTTTCTGGAAAGGGGGTGGTAGGCCAAAAAAGTTTGGGAACCACTGATCCACAACTTTTCTAATGCTATAATCTCTCTCTCTCTCTCTCTCTCTCTCTCTCTCTCTCTCTCTCTCTCTCTCTCTCTCTCTCAAGCATGGTCCCCTCTCGCTATGTGCAGAGGATGTTATACAATCATTTCATTTCTGTTCACCTCCTTCAACTCTCCACTTTCTTTCCCCATAACTTTTTTCCAAATCTTGTCATTTCTACCTTCACAACATCTCTTAAATAGATCTTCTTTTCTTCCTCTCACATAACTACCACCAAAACACAAGCTTTCATCACCTCTCATCTGGACCATTAATATTTTTTCTTTGGAGCTTGGCTTTTCTTAACACTTTCCCTGCCCCACCATTTTTATATTTTGGCCACTGTTCATTTCTCTCTGCTGTGTTTCTAATAAAGTTCATTTTTATTGATTTATTTTTCTCTGATAAAACAAAAAACTGAAAAACAAAACAAATTTTAAAAGGGGGGGAAACCTTTAAATATATGTAGTTTGATCACACACAGAAGAGAATAAAGTGTAAGAAGACTGGAAAGGAAAAATATATACTTTGTTTAAAATCCTTATCTTCTGTCTTAGAATGGATACTGTGTATTGCAGCGGTCGGCAACATATGGCTCTCGAGCCATATCTGGCTCTTTTGAGGGCCAGATCTGGTTCTTTCTGCAGGAGCCATAAAGTCCATTTTTTTTTCAGGCGCGGTTACAGGAGCGGCACTGCGAGCACTGTACGGCTCTCACAAAATTACATTTTAAAAAATGTGGCGTTTATGGCTCTCATGGCCAAAAAGGTTGCTGACCCCTGGTGTATTGGTTCCAAGGCAGAAGAGCAGTAACTTGCCCTGAATGACACAGAGAGGAAGTGTCTCAAGTCATATTTGAACCCAGGACCTCTCATCTCTAGGGCGAGCTCTCAATCCACAAAGCCACCTGGCAACCCCAAAAATATACATATTTTTCAAATAAAAACTTTAAAAAGAAGATTGGAAAGCCGAGGTGTGAAGATCCTTAAATTCCACAGGACTTTATGCTGGATTTTGCAGGGAAGAAGAAAGACACTTGAGGCAGAGAAAATAACCAAAAGGCTATAATGGTCCAGATAAGAGGTGTGGAAAGTTTGAGTTTTGGTGGTAGTTATGTGAGTGCAGGAAAAGAAGATCTATTGAAGAGATGTTGTGAAGGTAGAAATGACAAGATCTGGGGAAAGTTTGGATGGGTGGAATGAGAATTAGAAGTTGAGAATGATACCCATGTGGCAAGGCTGGGTGCCTTGAGAGTGGTACCCTCAAGAGTAATAAGGAAATTCAGAAGAGGAGAGGAATTGGGAAAAAAATACGAGTTGAGGTTTGTACATGTTAAATTTGAGGTGTCCAGAGGAAATAATGCCCAATAAACAGTAGCTCAGAAGAGAGAATAAAGGCCAGAACTTTAGATCTGAGAATCATCGACATGGAAACGAGAATTAAATCCATGAAAGTTTATGGGCTGAGTGAGATAGTATTTTGTGCAGGAGTCACTGACATGGACTTCCAGTATCTGTGCAGAGATTTCAGAGAGTCCATGAACTTGGAGGGAAAAATACAATCCTATCTTTCTTCTTTCTTTCCAGTGACATAACTGACATGGAGCATTTCCTTCAATTGTTTAAAATAAATGTTTACAAGGAAGACTTCGCAGACTGCCGAAGAGAACCACGACACGTGAAAAAAGGCGAAGGACCTCTGACAGAGAAGAGAGACTTGTGGCAAGTAAGAAGAAAGATTTGAACCCAGGATTTATTCACTCGGCCTTCTTGTTTCTTTTGTGCAATATGGTGAAGAACAAATGATTTCTCTGGATTTCATTTTTCTCACTAGTTTCTGTAAGTACTATAGAGTGCATTTATGTATATAAGCATATATGTGTGTATGCTCTACATGAATAAATACATACATATACACCATATATGCTTTTATAATTCAGACACACGTGGTATATATGTATGTGCCTACATTGAAACACATGCACGTGTGTATGTGTACATGTGTGTATACATGTATACATGTGTGTATATAAAAATTTTTTTTGACCGACAGAGCAAATAATCAATGAGTCTAAACAGAACTGATTTTCCTTTGGAAAATTAGTAAATTCTTTTCAATGATCCAAGCTTCTCTCTGATACAAAAGACCAGCTTTTTTATACTACTTGTATTCTGGTGTTGCTGAATGACTATGAGCTATAAAATGCTACAACCACTGAAGAACTTAAAATGATAATTACCCAAAAGACCATGGAGAGACATGGTGG
This sequence comes from Gracilinanus agilis, assembly GCF_016433145.1. NCBI lineage: Eukaryota > Metazoa > Chordata > Mammalia > Didelphimorphia > Didelphidae > Gracilinanus > Gracilinanus agilis. The sequence goes on along the minus strand of NC_058130.1, from coordinate 38,866,350 downwards.
GATTGAATAGGCAGAAATATAAAGAACAAGTTATATTAAAAAATACAATCAAAGAAATGTACAAGGGGACAGCGAGTTTGCTCAGTGGACAGAGAGCCAGGCCTAGAGATGGAATGTCCTGGGTTCAAATGTGGCCTCAGAAACTTACTAGCTAAAATTACTAGCTTACTAGCTAATCTTAATCTTGGTTAGTCCCTTACTAGGAACAATACAATATTGATTCTAAGATGGAAGGTAAGGGTTAAAAAGAAGAAATATACGAGGAAAAGGGGTCGGTCCCATGGCAAGAGCAAAGGATGGATGGTTGGGCATTTGGTCCATTGGCATCTCAATATGGAGGAAGAAGATGGAATCTCCATGTTGAAGACACTAGAGAGCTACATCAGGAAGAATCATGAGAACAAGTAAGGGAAGTGTGCCAGAGACAACATGATAGAGAGCATCTGCAGACATCTTTTCATTGAATCTAGCTAACTAGCTACGTCTTTGTTGGCTCCAGAGGCTTTCCAAATGGCCTCTCAACATCAGCCTCATTTGGTTTTGGAAGATCTCGGTGACTCCTTTGCTCATGGCATCTGACGAAGGGAGTGAAGTCTCCAGCTAGGAGGGTTTCCCAAGGTTGGGAGAGGGAACCGCAGGAATTAGAGTTGGAACTCGGGCTCAATGTGGCAGTCGGACTCACATGGATATCTCAAGGAGCCAGGGGCAAGCTTTGGGAGGACTTTCTCGTTTCCCCACCCAGAAAAACCTAAGACAGGTGTTCATCCAGCAGAGATGACACGAATAAGCGTAACTTTGGTGAAACCATTGCTAGGTGGGAATGGAGCTAAGTCGAACCTGTGTAACACGTCCTCGCCCACCAGAGACCCAAATGGTCTAAGAGAAAGTAAGCTTAGATATGTTTTTGAAGCTTCATTTTTTAAAAGCCAATTGATGTTAACTAGTTATAAAAGGAATAGCCAGGACTAGTCCACCAGCAACCTAACACATTGGAGGAAACACAGCCAATGGGAACTCGAGCCAATAACTAAGAAAAAAGACACCCACAGATCCCTCAGAGTATCCTGCACCCCTGAAAGGCAATCATAGACCTGACCCTGAGGGAGTAGGGCCACAGTGCATGTTACCCTGACATCAAGCCTCATCTTTTTCTCTTTACTTCTTCCACCCATCACTATCAGCTCTGCCCTTTGTCACCAAGCAGAACAAGGCTGATCCCTCTTTTGTGTGACAGTCCTTTAAATACTCGAATATTGCACTTGGGGACCCATTCGGAAAGATCAACAGGGAAGGAAGGATCCACATTGCACACTTTCTCTCGTGTAGCACATTCATGATTGGATCAGAAAATCCCAGGAACGAAAAGGGCCACAGCCCACACTTGCATGAATAAATTCCAGAGCGGGAATACTTCATTTTCATGAGACCTTAAAGATAATCTCGTTCAAGGGACCTCTCTAATAATGAGTTAGTAAATAGCATACTCAGGACTCATCCCCAGATCTTCTCATTCCAAATTCAGATCCCCCCATACTGTAATAATAGTTAAACCACCCTCTCTTCTATTTTTTTCAAGTATAGGTAGAAAACAGTGCCTACAAATCACTTTCTTCTTAATTTTATCCCTCTTCATTCTCATATAAGTCAGTGAATTAATAAGCATACATTAAGTGCCTACTTTGTGCTAGGCACTAGGAATATAAAGAAAGATAAAAGGCAGCCCTTTGTCTTAAAGAATTTACTTTGATGGGGTGAGTGGTTTTCTTTTTGACTGAACTACAATTATGTCTCACCTAATGTACTATGATTTTTAATTTTTTTAAATAACAAACAAAAAATAACAAATAAAAATATTTTTCAAATAATAAATTTTTTTTCAAATAAAAAATAACAAAAAACATTTTTTCTCCTTCCCATCTCCTCTCCTTAAAGGAAAAAAAATACAAAAGTCTTGTATCAAGGATCACATAAACCAAATTACTAAATCAGTGTCAAAATAAAATGTACGTCTCAATCTGCACTTTGAGTTGATCAGCTCTAACAGGAAGCGTCTAACATTTTTTTGCTCTGATTCCCAAATTATAATTGATCGTTTTCTTGATCCAAGTTAAGTCTTTCAGAATTGCCTTTATAAAATTATTATATACAATGTTCTATACTGTTTATTATATACAATGTTATATACTGATTCTGTTTTTTCACTCTGCATCAGGTCATAGAGGTCCATTTCCCTAAAAACATCCCCTTCATCTTATAACACAATGCATTCCATTATATTAGTATATAATATAGTGTACATTACATATACTATAATTTCTTCAGCTTTTTGCTTCCCAGTTGATGGACACCCGCTTGGTATCCAGTTCTTTGCCCCCACAAAAAAGAGATACTATGAATATTTTTATTCATTTGGGGCCTTTTCCTCTTCCTTTTATCCCTTTGGGATACATGGCTAGTAATGTATTTTGTCATCTTCTCTGTCTCATTCGGTCCTAGATAATCTGTCCCCTTCCACAACACATTTAATTTAATTTTTTTTTAAACCCTTAACTTCTATGTATTGGCTCCTTGGTGGAAGAGTAGTAAGGGTGGGCAATGGGGGTCAAGTGACTTGCCCAGGGTCACACAGCTGGGAAGTGTCTGAGGTCGGATTTGAACCTAGGACCTCCCATCTCTCAATCCACTGAGCTACCCAGCTGCCCCTCTACAACACATTTAAAGATGCGATGGACTTTAGAAGTCCTCTATTTCAATCCCTCCATTTTACAGCTATGTGAGCTGAGTCTCAAAAAGATAAAATGATATACCCAAGGTCGCAGATATGGTAAGTCGCAGAAGCAGGATTAGAACCCAAGTTTTTGGACCCCTGAATCAAAATACTTTGGCACTGATATGTTAGATTTTGCTCCAAAGTGGTTTCGACATCATCTCTGTTGTGGTTATTTTTAAGTTTGGAGAATGAGAGTTTTAACAGAATTATCATATCTCAAAACGTATTACTGGCTAAAAACATATGTAAGGGCTGACTTTTCTCATAAAACTGAAAATCAAGCACTCTACCTGTTACCAAACACATGACCACACGGTGGCACCAAAAGATCGGCTTTCTGTTCTGTGGCTCAGAAAAGACTCCCAGAACCAAACGGGAACCATGCAGGTACTCTTTATACATAGAAACTCAAGGACGGGAGCCAATCCAGAACGATCTGGTTCAACTCATACAAAAAAGGAATCTTCTTCACAGGATGACTGACCAGTGGTCATCCCAGCTTTTGTCCTCACACCTCTTTGCACTGGTCTTTCTACTTTGGAATTTCCAGCCAAGTCTGGAAGCATAAAACGTCTCACTGGTGAAGAGAATGGAGACTCTGTTCTGCCCAGTGGAAATAGGGAGAGGGAGAAAGTCAGACCCAGGAGCTTTGGAAGGCAAAGATATTCTACACTCCTGACTCAAGAGGGAACAGATGCAGTTCCAGACACTTGAATTAACTCAAGATACAAGGAAAGAGGAGGCAGTTGGGTGGCTCAATGGATTGAGAGCCAGACCCAGAGATGGGAGGTCCTGGGTTCAAATCTAGCCTCAGACACTTCCCAGCTGTATGACCCTGGGCAAGTCACTTAACCCCTATTTCCTAGCCCTTACCACTCTTCTCCCTTAGAACCACTATACAGTATTCCTTCTAAAACGGAAGGTAAGGATTTAAAAAAAAAAAAAAAGAGTGATACTACAACTAAATTAGGGGAACACAGAATAGGTTACCTGGCAGACCTTTGGAGAAGGGAAGAATTGATGACCAAAGAAGAGCTAGAGAGCATTAGCATTATAAGATATAAAATGAATAATTTTGATTATATTAAATTTAAGAACTGTTGTATGAACAAAACTGATGTAGCTAAAATTAGAAAGGAAATTTTAAAACCGGTGGGAGGAATTTATAATAAATAAACAAATAAACAAAAATAAATAAATAAATGATGGATTTATGGTGAATACATTTATAATAAACAATTTTATAATAAATAAAAATATAAATTTATAATAAATAGATAAATGTCTAGTTTCTCAAATCTATAGAGAACTAAGTCAAATTTATAAGAATGCCATCCATTTACCCATTGACAAATAGTTAAAGGATATAGACAAGCAATTTTCAGGTGAATAAGTCAAAGCTATCAATAATCATATGGAAAAATTGTTCTAAATCACTCTTGATGAGAGAAATGCCAATTAAAACAATGCTGAGGTACCATCTCACATCTCTCAGATTGGTAGATATGACTGCAAAGGAAAGTGATAAATGTAGGAGGGAATGTGCCAAAATTGGGACACTAATGCATTGTTGATGGAGTTATGAACTGAATCAACCATTCAAGAGGACAATTCTGCATACCCTTGGATCCTGTAATACCACTACTGGGTCTGTATCCAAAGAGATAAATTTTTTTAAAAGGGGGAAAGGACTTAGTTGTACAAAAATATTTATTGCAGCCCTTTGTGATGGCAAAGAACTAGAAATTGAAGGGATGCCCTTCAATTGGAGAATGGCCAAACAAATTGTGGTACATGCTGGTGATGGAATACCATTATGCCACAAAAAATGATAAGATGATTTCAGAAAAAGCTTGAAAGATCTGCATGAATTGATGCAGAGCAAAAGAAGCAGGACTGGGAGAACATTATACACAGTAATAACAATATTGTATGATAATCAACTGTGAAAATTTGGCTACTTTCAGCAATGCAGTAATCTGGGACAATCCTGAAAGGCAAGGAATGTTATTCACTTCCAGAGAAAGAACTGCTGGAGTTGGGTGGATATGGATCAAAGCAGACTATCTTTCAGATCATTGTATTTATGGTTTTATTTCTGGGTTTGGAGTTTGTATGAGTGTGTTCCAAGGATCAATGTGCAAGTTTGTTTTGCATGATTAAAAAAAAAAAGAGTTCCCTCACTCTGTGTATTTTTCAGTATGTTCCAATTTGTAGAACTTTTCTAATTTCTGTTTGCCATATGCATAGATAAATGGGTTTACTCATTTTTTACCATTTGTGATGGTCTTTTGTGTAATTAGCATTTGATAAGGAATAAAGCCTGCAGGTGGAGTTTTGAGTTGACTCTCCTCTTAAGAGAGAGTATCCCAGAAAGTTTTAGCTTTTGAACCTAAAAAAAAAAAAATGCTACATTTTTTTAGACCCACAATATTGGGGAAGGAAAGCAGATAAATATATACTTTCAGACTGATACCATCTCCATCAAAAGAAAATAGTTCAGCCAGTCTTATACCCCACCTCTGACTCTCCTTAAGGCAAAAATAGGTCTCCCTTAGAGAGGGATGGGCAAGATTCCAAAGATATATCTAAATACCTTCCCATGAGCTGCAAACCAGGAAAACACGTTTAACTTATGTGGGCAGCACAGCACACCTTTATACAAGAAACCTACTATGTTCTGTTATATTCAAATCCTGAGAAATGTTGGAGTCACTTTGATTGACAAGGGAGGCAGTTGGAGAGATTGGAATGTTACCAGATGCTGTGAGCCAGGGGCAAAGTCGGTTGGCCTAGGAGTATAAATACCCCTAATAGCCACCTGGAGGGGGTTCTCTGATTTTGGTCTTTTGGTCCTTTGGACTTTGGTCCTTAGATCTTTAGGTCTCTGGGTCCCTGGGTGGTAAAGGGAGGCTGGGAGGTCAGAAGAAGAAGAGGGTTGGTGGGATTTGAATATTTCCTGAAGGCTGTGAGGGCTAGCACATCACCAAACACTGATAGTGAGAAGCTAAGAGGGAAATCACCAACACAACTGCATCAAGAGCAGACATCATTTTCTGGTTTGGCAGTGGCCAAGCTGAGCCAGAGGGATTGTGAAGAACAAGCTCCAGCTTCTACTAAATCAATAGCCTCCAGTACTGAGTGATTATAGATTATAGATGTTAGATTGACAGGGTCTCCAATCCCCAATCCTTTTCCTGATTATCCTTTCCCTAAATTATAGATGATAAATAAAGAGTATTTAATAAGTACCTTCCTGAGTGGTCTTTATATTATAAACCTTGGGGAGGGAGCAAATGCAGTCAGATAACAAACGTGATCCAAGGCTAATCAGAGCCCAATATTAATAATTGATCCAACCCCAGGTTGGACCTGAAAGGGTTACCCATCCACCTAACCTTTCAGGGGCCTTCCCTGGGCAACTGTTATTGGAAGGGGAAATTACAAGAACTAGCAAGGGTGATAGGGGTTGGTGTTCCCCCATCACCAGCACCTAGGGAGAATACTGAGATATATCCACCTCTCTGGTATCCATATCACCCTAGGACCTTAGGACTTCTCTTTCTTTATAACAGTTCCTACATAGCTCGTTACACTGTAGGACAAGTCTCATCATTATAGAGGCTCTTTTCTAATATCTAATGTCATCTTGTGGACCCCTTTTTTAAGATGTGGTCCTCCGAAGTGATTATTCTTCAGGTGTCCTAGACACTGTGTCACTCATGGCAGCCTAACTGAATTAGATTTCTCCTCATTGTCATCCTTTTGAACTATAAATCTCTCAGCTATAACTGTAAAATCCAAATGAAAAATTCAACAAAAGACTGAGGAAATAATGTGAATGATGAGTTAACTTGGTTGTATCCCTCTCCTTACCTCCTACCAGAGAGCCATTCCATATAACACAGGTTATTGTTGTTTGGGGTTTTTTTGTTTTTTTTTTTAATTTGTACATTGTGTCTGCTGCTCTGCCTGATTTCAACTCTATGAAACAAAATGCTGTACAGCCCAAGTCCCTTTAGCTTCCCTCCCCTTTCCTGTCTTCTTTTGTATGTTATCTCCCTCAATTAGATGGTAAGCTTCTTCATGGCGGGGGTTCTTTCTTTTGACTAAAGCACTCAGCACAGTGCTTGGCACATAATAGGCACTTAATAAATGGTTATTGGATTGGACTGAATTAAGGGAAAAGAAATCAGCAAAATTCTATCTAAAAAAAATTTTTTTAATCTGACAGAATTTGCCCTGTTACACATTCATGGACCTTTTATCTCTGCAAGGGAGTGGATAAAGAGGACTTCACATATACATTCTCTGATGCCAAGCTCATTCTTTGTAATTTTGTAATGGTTATTTTCAATTGTTTTGTGACTTTTGTTCTTCCATTTGCATAATTGTAGACTTTATGTACATTATCTTCTTGCATCTATTTATTGCACTTTGCATTGGTTCATGTAAATTTTTTCCACCTTCTCTATATTCATTGGAGTACTGCATACTAGGGTATGCAGAGGGTCCTCAGGTCATTATATTGAAGCAGAAAGGGACCTGTCCATATCAATATAAGGGGTGTAGCAAATAGTGAAAAACTCATGTATCAGAGTTGATAAAACATAATCAGAGAAAAACAAAATAATATAAGAAAATATAACAAATATAATAAATAATATATAATAATTATAAATAAATAACAAGAATAATATAACAAAATATAGCAAAAAAAAATTTAAAAAACAGAGAAAGTGAACACATAAAATATATGCTAAATTATGCAGAGTGAATGAACTCTTCCATTGGGAGGGAGGTAATTCTATTCAATCTAGAGTCTCAAATCTCATCTAGATGGAAATTTCCCAGAGTTTCTAGAATAATAGACTAGGTAGAGACATGGTCAAGATACCATTTCCTCTACCTATAAGTTTCTTCCCAGAGTCTTTCTCTCCCTTCAGAGACCTAAAGAAAGTCTGGAACCATATACCTTCTTTCTTTGGAAGCCAACAGACTTGACTTTTTCTTTTGTGAAGCTCTTACCAACTATTCCGTTCACCCAAGTACAAAGCACTGAGTGATAGGAAGGCAGCTTAGGTAGTTGAGTGGATTCAAAGTCCAGGTCTTGAGTCCAGAAGACCTGGGTTAAAATTTGACCTCAGATACTTCCTAGCAGTGGGATCCTGGACAAGTCATCTAAACCCAATTGCTACCTCTACTGCTCTTCTTCTGCCTTGGAACAGATATTTAGTATCAATTCTAAGACAGAAAATGAGGGGTTTTGGTTTTTTTAATGTGTTAAAAAAATACATGAGCCCAAGGGAGGTATGCTGATTTATCATTGTATCATAATATAAATTGAAGTAAATATTGGAAATAAAAATTAATTTTAATTCATTTTCAAAAATGTTGTTCCTACTAAAGTAATCAAAATTCTCACACATATCTCACTAAATAGAATCCAGGATAGTTTTTAAAGGTTTGAATATAAATTCATATTTTGTTCATATCAAGAATTTACTTTTGATTATCTACAATAATGAATTAAACAACCTAGTCTACTTCACTACCCTCATCTAAAGCCCATTCATACACATTTTTTAGTATTTATATCATCTCAATAATATATATTAGTATAATAAATGATGGACAGGTAAATCCATATAGGAGCTAAATTTTATAGTCTAGGTTACATTATCATTTAACCAGTGATTAATATGTTTAACAGGGTTTCCATGTGATTTTTCACAAAAGAAATCTTGAAAGATCGTTGCACAAAAAAACTCCACCAAGTTTTTGGTTTTTGTTTCCTTTCCTTTTCTTTTTTCAATCAAGACTTCCACCGCTAATGACGACATTCATATTTTCAGTGACTTCCTCTCAAGATAATGCAGCACAAACCACAAAATTATGTTTTAAATAATGTCCTAATGAAGAATTATATTTAGTAGCAAATATAACCACAATCTAAACTGTTTTTGTCAAGTAACTTTCTTTTTTAAACCTTTGCCTTCCATCTTGGAATGGATACTGTGTATTAGTTCTAAGGCAGAAGAGAGGTAAGGGCTAGGCAATGGGGGTTAAGTGACCTGCTCAGAGTCACACAGCTAGGAAGAGTCTGAGGTCACATTTGAACCCAGAACCTCCCATCTCTAGGTCTCAATCCCTTGAGCTCCTTAGCTGGATTTTTTTAACTTGTCCCTCCTTCCACTGTTCAATATGAGACTGAAATCAGTCTCTGATCTCCTTAATGCATTAAATTCACACCTTTAAAATACCTGGATAAGTTTGACATCTTGAGACAAATTTTGGAGGGACAACAGCACATGATTTTGAAAAGGGGGATGATTTAGTAAAATAAGAAATGTATATGAATCCTATTAACCCTTTAGTAGTCACTGGGCTAATTTTGAAATCCAGACTTCATGTTACTTCTATAAAATTTCTTTTTTCCTTTTGCAAAGATTTTGTGTAAGCTGCCCAGTATATTTCCTGTAAATTCTCCCTTGTATAAGTCACTGGACCAGTATCAGTTGATGCCAACTACAATGTCAGTAAGTGTCCAAACCTATACATAAATTCACTCAATCATTCACGTAGTAACTCCATGCAGCCCAGAAGACCACCAACCGTCCAAGAGTGATCTCCCCGCCCCAAACCCATCTGTCCAGCTTTTCACAACATAATTCATTGGACATTCCAGGAAAATGGCTTATTTTATGATGGTTCACCTCACGGCTTTTTTGTTCCTGTAAAGATCTGGGTCCTCCAAAGCATGGACCCTCTGAAGCACAGGAATGAGGCAAAAGTCTAACAATGGTGTTGTTGTTTAGTCTTATTTAGCCATGTCTGACTCTTCATGACTGCGCTGGGGATTTTCTTGGCAGAGATACTAGAGTGGTTTGCCATTTCTTTCTCAAACTCTAATGAAGAATTATATTTAATAGTGAACACAACAATAATCTCAAATGTTTTTGTCAAGTAACTTTCTTTTTTAAACCTTTACCTTCCTTCTTAGAATTAATACTGTGTATTGGTTACAAGGCAAAAGCGTGGTAAGGACTAGGAGATCGGGGTTAAGTGACTTGCCCAAGGCCACATGGCTAGTATCTAAAGTGATCTTGGCTCTTTACCCTGAACTCCTTCCACCTAGATGTACCTAAGGCTGGTACTGATATTCATCATATTTGTCCTTATTTACATTGTAGTAATATTCCATCATATTCACGTGCCACAATTTGTTCAGATGCTCCCCATTTAATGGATGAGTATTTTCTTTCCAAGTCTTTGTCATTGCAAAAAAAAAAAGTGTTACCATAAATAATAGCATAAATAGGGCTTTTTTTTCATCAGTGAGCTCTTTGGGGTGCATGCCTAAGCGATGTCTTCTCTAGATAGAAGGGTAGGGACCAAAAGTCACTTTATTTGCATGATTTCAAATTGCTCTCTAACCAATAATCTCAAATTGAAAGACCTTTCCTCGAGTTCCATTCAAAAGAATGTCAAGATTGATAGGATTCCATTTTCCCCAAAGTAGATCTGCTTTTCACTATTAATGAGAATCTTACATTTGGGGTGCCACCAACCAAAATCAATATTTGCAGACAATCTAAAAACTGTGAATCTTGGCATCTTCGGTCCTTCTGCCCACCGCTCTGTCGCCATCCCTACAGAAGGACAACCAAGGTTTATTTGGCAGTTTTCCTTGATCCATGAATTGCCAAAAACGATGATTTCATGGCCATGTGTCCAGCTTACTGGGGATGAGTCCCTCCACAAATAGCTAGACTAATCCTGAGTGAGGAGACACAATCTGTTGCCAGGACCATGAAGCTGATCCAGTTTAATATTAAGAGACTGATCAGACACTGAGCTCAGCTCCACCATTTTCCCTTCCTTGATCTGGACCCAGCCGCTGTGGCTCGTGGACCTGGTTACAATTCAATAAACATTTATTATGTTTATTATGCACCTACTAATGCACCCGACAAATAAGGGGGAAGGGGAGGTACCTGCCTTAAGAAGCTTACAAACTAGTTTATTAGTTTAATTAGTTAAATTAATGTTAAATACTTCAAGTATTATTTTTTATAAATTTTCATAAATTTATATTTTTATAAATTTATAAATTATTATCTGCAAAATAGAACTACATGACTAAGTTTCCTACCTGCTCAAAAGAGCTGGACACGGAACTCCACCCAATTTATATCCCATCTAAGTCAGCACATAACGACAGGACGTGAGTGGGGTGCTGGGAATAGTAGTTTTGCTGGGGAATCCTAGTTTTTAGGGTAACAGATTCAAATGACACACTAATAAAGGAAGCAACAAATAAAAGAAAGTTGAAAACTGGGAGGGAAAGGAAATCACCAAAGAGTAGCCTTGGCAGGGGCACGATTTTCTGTGGCACTTCATCCCAGTTAGACCACCTTTGGTGATAGAAGGACGCTCCTTTTTCTTCCCATTCATTGGCTCATAGCAAACACCCTCGTGCTTCAGCATCCCAAATACCTCACAAGTCCAGGATTTCCCAAAAAGGGAAAAGAACAAAGTGAGTCACGCACAACATAAATCTGGTATAGAACAGATAAGGGATTCCTACTCACAAAACAGAACATTATATATAAAAACACCACTTAAAACCAGGGGTGGGAATTTAACAGTCATATCTCATCATAAGAGAAGTTGTTTTGTAAGAGAGCCAGTTGGTCAGTTTATATTTCCTCTCAACACCACACTGTCCCTTGCCCATTTATCAACTGGGGAATGGCTTGACTTTTTTTGTACAATTGATTTAGCTTCTAATAAATTTGAGTAATTAGATCTTTGTCAAATGTTTTTGTTATAAAGATTTTTTTTTGTCAGTTCTAGTACATATTTGCTGATGATACAGGACAGGTTTGGGTCAATCCACATCTTCTCCAATATATCAAATATCAAATAACCACACTTCAGGGACTCTTCCTGGCTGCCATGAAACTTCCAATACTATTGGGACTTTAGGCTTTTAAAGTCCTGGGAACATATCCCACTAGAGCAGGAATTCTTCATCTTTATGGTGTCGTGATCCCTTTGGCAGTCTGATGAAGACTAGGAACTCCTTTTCAGAATATTTTAAATCCATACAACTAAAGTACATAGGAGGGGGCAGCTGGGTAGCTCAGTGGATTGAGAGATGGGAGGTCCTAGGTTCAAATCCGGCCTCAGACACTTCCCAGCTGTGTGACCCTGGGCAAGTCACTTGACCCCCATTGCCCACCTTTACCACTCTTCCACCTAGGAGCCAATACACTGAAGTTAAGGGTTTAAAAAAAATAAAAATAAAAATAAAGTGCAAGGAACTATAAATAAACTAAATTCTATTCAAATGGATATTTTATATATTTTTATATAAATATATGTTTATATTTATGCTTATATTATCATATTATTACATATTTATATATATTTATATATATTATATACTTGTATACTTATGTTATTATATTATAAATATGTTTATAGTTATGTAAAGTAAGTTATTTTGTATCATATATTTATTTCTGTTTTCTATAATATATTGTATAGATATTTATATTTTATACCATGTATAATATAAAAATATTATAAAATATTTTTGAAACAAGTTCATAGAACACAAGTTAAGAATCTCTGCTTTATTGGTACTCATTCTCCTAAAATAAGGAAAGAATAAACCACAAGACAGCTTAGGCACTGTAAGAATATATAGACTTTCTCTCTCTCTCCCTTCTATCATAACATTGGTTACTTGGCTCTCTTTATTACTACACTTTTGGCAGAGGCTCTCTTTATTATTATAGCACATAAGGTAAACCTTCTTATATGAGAATATACTTCACCTGGGATCAATAGGGATGAGGAGAGTTGATGGTTAAATTTTCAGTGCAGCATTTGCTCCTAAGAAATTGGAATGTTGTAGCACTATAAATTAGGGCTTGATTCATTGTTTTCTTGATTTTCTAGCCTTAAGAAAGTAATGGAGAAAATACTAATAAAATAAAATACTAAAAAAATACTAATAAAAGAAAATGGAGAAAATGCTAATAAAATAGATGAAACTTGAAAAATGTGTGAGGCATGACGTTTCCCCCCCACAGGAGAACAGATTTTTAAAACACTTACCAGTACACCCCTGGGTTGGGGATTAATCACTACCCATTTCACACCTGCCAGTTTTGGAATGTCACAGCAAAAGTCACACTCCTAACCACACGGGAGTGTAAATTGTAGCCAAGTGACCGACCAAAGCTGTTCTTTCTTTAAGAGATACAATACTTGGCTTCCCTATTGATGTCAAGGAGCATCACTTAGGGTTTATGACATCATTCTAAAATGCCAAGATCTTTCAGCAATGGGTCATTACATGACCTGAAGCAGCCCGAAGCTCTTACAAAGACATTCAGAACTGGGAGGTGCAAATTTGAGCATCCACGTTGCCCACAGGGGCACCAGCAGGCTAGAAACTGAAGTTCATGCTTTATTGGCATAGACATCAGCTACCCAACTTCCTGCTTATCCTAGTGAAATCTCACCTTGTTAGAAACTAAAACTAGATAATACAACCAGAAAAATAAAGGGTCAAGAATTTTAAAGGAAATAGTAGAGGTGGGGAGGAGAAAGGAAAAATGAAAGAGTCCTAGTAGAACCAGATCTCAAGCTATATTACAAAAGTTATGATCAAAACTAGGTTATTGGATTACATATGACATATATAATGTTGATCAATAGATCAGACATCCAGAAGCAATGCGATATACTTGAGGGCCTCAGCCACAGAGGTGAGAACTCACTATTCCAGAAAAGTTGCTGGGAAAGTTGAAAAAAGTCTGGGAAAAAAATTAGATTTAAATCCACATCTCAGATAATATTCCACTAGAATATGGTACTTTGAGAGGGAACAGTTCTTCTGCAGGCAGACAGGGGTGGGGGCAGAGTATGGAATCCAGAGTCTAGATGCAAATCCTAAAATTATATTTTAAGAAAAAGCATTCTCTTCCACCATAGGAAACACTTGGGTTTTTCACGTTTTGGTAGAATTCTTTGGAGCAAGAATTTTTTAACTTCTCACTGACAAAGAGAGGGAAAAGGAGAAAAGGAGAAAAGGAGAGGAGAGAAAGCAAAAACGGAAGGAAGTTCAGAAGTAGGACAGTATTGGAACGACCACATTAAATTCAATACTTTTATTTTTCGTAATGCCTTCTGACATACAGTCATGATGTCACACACAATCCTATTTTTCTATTTAATATATATGGAAATGTTTGCCTTATAATAGGGAAGAAAAAAAAATTTTTTAAATGAGACATTTAAAGCTCTTCACAACTTGGTCCTATCCTACTTTTCCAGTCTTCTTCTACATAATTCCCTTCCATCATACTCCACGGTCAAGCCATATTGGCTGATTTGCTCTTGTTCCTCTCGCATGACACTCCAGTTGATCCCTCTGCCTTTGCATTGTCACTAATGCCTGAAATGCACCCCTCTTGTCACCTCCACCTCACTGAATCCCTCTTTTCCTTCAAGACTCAAATGACAGATTGCCTTCCATGTGAAGTCTTTTCCTGATCCCCCAGATTCTAACGTCCTCCCTGCTTTGACTACACTGTATTCATTTTTTATATAAGGTAAAAAAAAATTGTATTTGACAAGTTATAAAATTGATGGTTTGTGGAATAACAATATTGTAAATACTTAAGATTGTAAAGACTGATCACTGCAATAATCAACCAAGATTTCATCATCTTTTTTCATCATGTCATCTTTGATGACAAAGAGATGTGAAGTCAAGATGCAGAATGAGATATAATTTTAGACATAACCAATATGGGATTTTGTTTTGTATGACTTTGTATAGTGTTAGAAAAGCTTTGTTGGGGTTGTCTTTTTTTTTTTTTTTTTTTTTTTTTTTTTTTTTTTTTTGTCGTATGGTGAGGAAAGGAGGCAAAGAAAGAAAATATATGCTTATTTTAAAAAATAAAATAAATTTAATGTAATGAAAGTTGACAAGTAAAAGAAGCCAATGAAACAAATCAGAAATTAGTGAGGGAAAGGAAAAGAAGTAGGCAAGAGATACAAAATAGTTGAAAGAAAGTAGGGAGTTTAAGAAGTTTATACATGGTAATAAAGATTCTAAATGACAAGTTTATAAGATAAAGTGAAAATCCCCAAAAGTGGTTTGAAAAAACAGGGCTGAGCATTTGAGTCAGAATCTTGGTCTTCTCTCTTAATTCCCACCCCCATCTTCCAGTGCTTAGCACATTTACTCTTTGGTTCATGAACAATGAACTTCTTGAAACTCCTAGAACAAGACTCCATCCATCTCTTAGCTTTAGGCATTTTCTCTGGCTCTGACTCATTCCTGCATTGTTTTCCCTCCTGATTTCTACCTACTGGCTACCTTGATTTCCTCCAAGTCCCATGAAAAAAATCCCACCTTCGACAAGAAATCTTTCCAACCCATACACCTCTAATGCCTTCCCTCAGTTCTATTCAATCAGTTTACAGATGGTTTGTACAGCTAACTGCATGTTGCTTCCCCCCCCCCCCCGCCCCATTCCTGTGGGCAGGGAGGGTCTTTTGCCTTTTTCAGCCCCCAGCACTGTGCTTGGCACAGAGTAGCATCCTCAAGGATGCTCATTAATTCATTAATTGACTGACAAACCAGATGAGAGGTGGAGATGATAAAGGAAAAGATAAAACACTCCTGTGTCTAACATGAGAGTGTTATAGAGTTGGTAAGGAGTCAAGTAGATGACACAAAGGAGAGTGTGTAAGGATGGGATTTGTGCAAGGGGGATGACCTGCCTACACACTGTGTGAGCCTGGGCAAATCAGTTCCCTTTTCTCAGTGTTGGTGTCCTCATCTATGAGGGCTAATGATAGCACTTACATATAACATATGTAAAGCATTTCACAGCGCCCAGCCATGTGCATCCTTATCATCCCCACAAACCATGAAATAAAGGCAAGCATGGCAGATGCAAAGGATCCACAGAGTAGAGATCACAAGTGAGACAACTCAACTAAATATAGAAGTGGCATCATTCCTGGTGCACAGCCATCATCATCCCATCTTCTTCCATAAGTAGCCATTGGGTGGATGGGGATAGCATTCCCAGAATCATCAAAAATACTTTTGTGAACATAAAAGGCACAAAAATGGGTGGCTTCACTTTGTTATTCAATTTTCACATTTTCTGAGGAGTAATTCCCCAAAGTATTATATATACCATGTGGAGCTCTCTATGCACCAAGGTCAGACTATTGGCCAAAGTAGACCAGTGGTGTCAAGCTCAAAAAGAAGCAGAGCCCTTTGGGTGGCAGAGTGACTCAGAAAAGCATAAATTATCGGTGTTGTATTTTATTTATTTGTTAAACGTTTTCTAAATTCCATTTTAATCTGGTTTGAACAGCACTTTGTTGCACGTCAGGTTTTTGAAATGGCTTTCCTTGTAGAGGGAGCAAATAGGGCTAAAGCAACGTTGCAAAGCATCTCTTCTTCTGCCTGGGTTCTTAAAACAACACCATTTGCATAATGCCTTAGTTTACAAAACTCTTTCACTGCCATGACCTGAAGCGGAACAATGTAATAGTAGGTCTCAAGTTCTCTATTCTATGAGTTATCACTCAATATCATCTTCAGAACCAGCTGAGATCACTATAAATTGTCAGGTACCATGTGAATATAAGCTTTGTCATTTATGTATATTATGTACAATAATTGTTATAGCAAAATTTGGCTTAGATTTCTTGGGCTACTAAGGCTCTATATTACTAACATTTCATATGAACAGAACCTACAGACCCACTGTTACCCTTCTCTTTACAAAAAAAAAAAAAGGCGGGGGAGTGACTTTTTGACACATTGATTCCATTTTATGGAACCCTCGCTCCCTGTTCTACCTCTAAGACAGAGAAACGGAGACAGACAGAAAAGGGGGGAAGAAAGAGGGAGACAGAAGGAGAGAAGACAGACAGAAAGTCAATTGTGATTAGCTAAATTAAGAAATATTGAAATAAAGCAAACCAGCAGGAACTAGAATAATTTTATGGTATAATCACAATTAGATATCCTACAGACTTAGGAATCAATCTTATTTTACTTTCTATAGAAAAAAATGACTTCTGGACCAGATTTCTCTTTCTGTAACTGTCTTTCTCCTATACTAAGATGGACCAGATCCATCTGACTTTCAAAAGACAATTTGTGAAATTCGATTCAGAGTGTTGATTAGGTGCTTGTTAAAAGAAAGTGAACTAAGATTCTAAGCGGCAGAGAGGTCCCAATCTGCATTGGTGGAGGGAGGTTCAATGATGAAGTCACAGGTTAAAAAAAAATCCAAGGATCTGTGTAAAGTTCAGAGGCTACAAAAACATGAATGAAACAGCTCCTGCCTTCAAGGTGAGATCAAAAGAAACACGAGTAACTTTGGGGAGAAGAATTGGGAGGATCAAGAAGGGTTTTGTGTAGATGTCATTCAAGCCAAACCTTCCACAAAGCAGAGGATTTTCAGAGGCAGAAGTTAAGGAAGGAGGGTTCAGACTTGGAAGACAACCAGAAGCTGGAGGTAGAATGTCATACAGAAGGAACAAATGGGCCAGTTTGGCTGAACGTTAGGGTACATGAAGGCAAATGAATTAAATCAGCCTGGACAGCTACACTGGAGCCAGATTGCAGAAGGCTTTAAATGTCAGAGTGGTTTATATTTCATTCTGGAGGCAGAAAGAAGCTCCTGAAGCTTCTTGAGCAGACTGGCATGGTTAAAACTGTGCAGATAGGTGGAGGGTTTGGTAAGTGGTGCAAGTGGAAAGAGTGCTGGCCTGGAGTCAGGAAGACCCAAGTTCAAATCCAGATTCAAACACTTATGAGCTGTGTGACCTTGGGCGAGTCATTTAACCCTTTTTGCCTCAGTTTCCTCAACTGTGTTACAATTTAAAATGTCTTCGTGGTTGCCATTATTGTTACAATTAAAAATGATGAAGACTGATATTGTAAGAGAAATTAATATTTTAATTGCCATGGTCATGTTGGTAAAATCTATATGACCACGCCTGACTATCTTTTAAATTTATCGCCAGTGCCCATCCTGTCTCTCTTGTACGCCAGCCAGCCCACTCAGGTAACCAAGGGGCCGTCTCCTGGTCGCCCTCCGAATTTAAGCTGCCCTATACGTTTGGGGACATCAGAGACATCCCCACGTCCAAAAACTGGAAACCCACTGAATCACGGGGAATGTAGTCTCAAAGTCCCAGGTGTCCACAGGAAGTTTGTAAGATACTTTTAAATGGCACCTCCCTGAATTCCAAACACATACCTGTTAAATGAGCTAGAGAAGGAAATGGCAAACTATTCCGGTATCTTTGTCCAGAAAAGCCCAAATGGGACCACAAAGTCAGTCATGACTGAAACAACTGAGCAACCACAAATATGGAGGAAGAACTGGAAAGAGGAAAGACTTTGAAGCAATACCAGAGTACTGCCATAACACAATGAAGATCTGAACTAGAATGATAGGCATGTAAGTAGAGAGAAGGGGGCAAGTCCTTGAGAAGATGTAGATGGGAATAACAGGGCTTGGCAACTGATTGAACATGGGAAATGAGGAAGGGTCATCGCCTTCGGGGACCATGAACCTGGGTGACTAGGAAGGTGGAGATTGCAACAAGGAAGAAAGGAGAAGGGAGGGAAAGTAGCAGTTTGAGAACCAGGCGAGCCCCTCTTTGCATATATTGTTTGGGATTCTTTGGGGACTTCTGGAGACGGGACAAGGTGGCCAGTGTAGATTTTTCTCCCCAAAGCTTGAGTTGTACACAGGCTCTGGAACCCAGGGATGAACCTCTTGAGGGCTTAGTTGACAGGCTACTGAGCTATTTCACTACTTCTTGATATTTTTTCCCCACTGATACCCTGAGTTTTAAAAAATGGCATTATCAACAAAGAGATGAGACTATATAGCCCAAAGAGGAATGCATAACGAAAGTTTAGGTCTTCTGCAGAGATAGCAGAGCCCAGGGGAGCTCTGAGGAGCAGCTACAGAGTTTATACAGAGAAACAGGAACCAAAGCTTTGAGGGTACGTCCATGCGCTGAATGTAAAACATGAATGATGATCTACCAAAGCAAATTGTAGCAGGTCCAGAGGAGAAAGCAGTGTCACAAAAAGCCAAAGAGAAAAGAGCACCTGCCTTGGAACCAATACACAATATTGATTCTAAGATGGAAGGTCCGGGTTTTAAAAGGACATGGGGGGTGGGAGAGAATTAGTGAGAAACTTTGCTTAAAAAGAGTAAAAGGGATGATGGAAGGAGCAAGAACCTGAGGACAATGAGGATGGGATCAAGGTCACAAGCACAGTGGCAGTCCTAGGAAAAAGGGAAGAGCCCTCTCAAGAGACTGGAACAAAAGAAAAAAGGGTGGTCAACAATGAAGTGATTTTGAGGCGTAGTATTGGTGAGAAGGGAGTTGACCACAGAGCTCTATTTAAGAGGGTGACGCAAGATCCTCTGCTAAGAAGTAACACTGTCCTTCCTACCCCAAAAATCTTCACCCATTCTTCATTTAATACTCGCAAACCTAAGGAAGATCATCACTATGAGGTTACAGTGACTTATGGGCAAACATTTATCCAGAGGAAGAACCATAACTTGAAACTACCTTCCAGCTTAATAATCTATCCATGAAAACACAAAAAAACGGTAAAAAGTGAAACTACCTAGTCCAATTAGGAATGAGCATTTCAAGTAAGTCCTGGCTTCTTTTAGGTCATTGATTTTCATATGAATAACCCAAGCTAACTTATTACCTAGAACTCCATCCTAGTAATTCTTTATAAGGCGAACAAAAGGGGGATTAGAAAGCCTACTATCTGGAGGTTGGCTGCACCTCGTTGTCATGGCAAAGGCATTAGATAGGACCAGTGTGGGTTTGGAACCCACTACTGCTACTTTTACCACTTGTGGCCTTACTAAGTCACAAGTTCTAGGCTAGTTTCTTCAACCAGAAAATGAAGTGATGATTTATACTATAGAAAGCAATCAAGCATCAAAACTATCTAATAAAGTTTAAAAAGCGGAAGATGACAAGTGGAACAAATTTGGTCCAGACTCAGAAGCGATCCATCGGAGAAGCAACAGTGTGCAATAAGCCGAAGGACTTCAACTATCTAGTTATGAATTCAGTTGACAAAAACTACTGGGTTAACTGGAAAGCAGCTTTGCAGAAATCACGTTTAGCCCAGTATCTCCAACCATAAACTCCAAATAAAACATGACCCAGATGGAAAAGGTAATATCAAACAAATTAAGAGGAGCAGGTAAGGGGATGCCTTTCATGACTGTGGATTCAAACGGATATTAACTGGGAAAAAGTATTTTATGTAAATTTCTGATGGATTGATATTTAAGTTGTATAAGGAATTGATACAAATATATGATCTATATCCAACAATCAAAAGAACAGTTCCCAAAAGGCAAGGAATTAACCATCTGAAAGATGCTCCAGAACACTGAGATAAATGTTAATTAAATCAACTGTTTCCTCTTCACATTAATGAGCTTGGTAAAAACAATCTATTCCCTTTAGAAGAAAGAAAAAAGGGCGATAGGACAGGAATATTATGCTATTGGTGGAATTTTGAATGAATTAAGCCATTCTGGAAAGCAGTTTGGAACTATACCACCCTCCTCCCTGTAAGGATGGGTTTTTGTGCAGAGAGGGAACCAAAGGGAGAAGGCAGTTGTGGACAGTTGCTGACAGTTGAGACCAGCAGAGGATTCTGGGAATTTTCTCCAAGGGAGGAGAGGTATTGGGGTGCAGGACAGGGAAGGGGGAGGAGGGCATCCCAGTTCAGATCCAGTCCTGAGGGCTTCCTGAGGATCTTTCTTTTGGAAATTGAAATCCTGATTCCCTGATCCATTCCATCACAACTCACCCATCAAGATTTCAACCATAGAGTGAGCTAAGTTTTGGGATTCCATTTTGGGAGCCATCTCTTCGTCTCCTTCGCCCATTACCCAACCTTGCTGAGAGACCCTTTTCAGTCAAAACATACAATTATAGAAAAAGATAGAAACAGAAATAGAAATAGAAAAAGGGGCGAGGGGAGAATCTTAGGAGTGGGAACCACTAGAGTTCTCACCTAAGTGACAGAGCCCAAAGGAATAGCGAAGAGGACACCCCAACATCCCTCTACCTTTCACCCCTTTCCCCAATTCCTGATTTGCAAATAATAAAATGCCATTTAACAGTCAGATAGCATTCCAGAGTGTCTGAGAGGCAACAAGGGAGAGGGAAACCACAGCTTGGTCTGGCTGCCTCCATCTTGAAGCCAGACCACCTGCTGTGAAATTAACTGATCAGGAGAGGTTTGCATAAACCTCGTCCTTACTGAGGATCAGATTGGGGTACCACATACCTCCTCTTATAGGGAAGCCTTGCCCCCAACTCCTGTGGGGCGGCACAACCATCCAGGTCACCCAGTTTTGGGGTGACACCCCCTTTAAAGTCTCCCAGTGTATATTCAGCCCCAGGGGAGTGCTGGAAGAGAGACTCACCACACAGACTTTCTCTATCTCCTTTCTATCAAACATCGGTTACTGGCTCTTTTAATTGTTACATTTTTGGCGAGCCAGCTAGAAGTCAAACCTAGAATCCTCTGCTGGTCTCAATTGTCCACAACTGCCTTCTTCTCCTTTTAGTTCCCTCTCCTCTCCAGAAAAACCCATCCTTACATCCCCCACCCCACCCCCAAAAAAACCCAACACTAAAAGTACATTATCCCCAACTACTACTACCCCAGAGATGAAAATAGGAAAAGCCCCATATGCACAAATATACTTCTAGTGGGACTTTGTTGTGGCAAAGAACTGAAAACAAGGTCAGATGACCATCAAAACTTGGGAATTGCCAAACAAATGACTTATGAGTGTAATCGAATTGTTACTCCTTAAAAGAAAACAAAAGAGGCATTTTCAAAGAAACCTGGGAGGATTTGTATAAACTGGTGCTGGGTACATACTTTGAACCAGAACAATTTGTAAAACATTATTAAGTGAAATAACTATGATTTTAAAATGAGGATCAATGCAATGACCAGTCACAACTCCACTAGACCAGTGATGAAATAAGGTTTCCTATGAATCAGATTTTCTTGGTAGAAATGGACTCAAATATAGGATGAAGCATACATATGCACAAATAGCCAATATGTGGATTTATTTTGTTTGACACTATGAGTGTGAAACATCCTACCCCCTTCGTGATAATAGTATTAGCCTTTTATGATTATTTTAATAACATAAATCATTAGTGTTGAATGAATAGCCAAAGTGACATGTCTTATAAAAAAATTATGAAGATTAGCTAAGAAAGTTACAGTTTAGGGTGGTATCAAATCTTGTTTACATCTTTCTTTCCTTAGGCTTATAACTAAAAGTTACTACACCAAGCCCACCAGACCCTGCCTCGGGTGCTAGCATAAGATGGTCAAGGGATGGAGGGCTGCTTTGGGTGAAAATCCACAATGGTCAGCAGGGGGGAGGGCCCCTCTTGTTTTTCTAAACTGCTCACTCCTAGTGTCAAGTAAATAGACACCAAGAGTGAAAAGGCCTTTAAAAGATCAACAATAATAATAATAGTCTTAAGCTACCACCCAAAGTGATCTTTTGCAATAACTTGCTTAGTCAGCAGCTGCGTCACTAATTAAGTACCGCCTACGTGAAAGATTTTAACATCTTTTTCTATTTTTGTACCACTGTCACTATGTCCTAAGATTTACACTATAAAAATGGCCCCTCTCCGAAGGCTCAGGGTCTTTGGGTCTAATGGGACCAGGGCCCGACTTTATTGTGAGGTGGGCCTTATTATTTAGCTTAGAGTTCTGTATTGGTGTGATAAATTTTTGCCATACTATATGTAATAAGTGAGGCCTTTGGGAAAGGAGGAGAAATTATAAGGATGGAAAGCAGTGCAGAAGATAATTTTAAAAAAAATAGAAGTTCAAAAGAGGACATAATGAAACAGTGGTATTCAAGCTACCAGTTTTAAATTTAACATATACTCTTAAAAATAAGCCATATGTAATATTCATGGTGTTATCTTCAAATCTTTTAGTTCTTTATAATTTAAAAATGTGCATTTGTTCAATGCATTAAAATTGTTATAAAGAAAAGAGGAACATCTAACTGGCTCCTTCCAACTCCAAATTCTATGAATCAGAATAAGTTTTTGTTATTCTGAACTACCTCTTGGTGAGAAAGATTACCATCCTCCAATTATCTAACAAAGTGTGAATTTATCCTCGATTCAAATCATAAGAGAAAAACTCCAATGTGTAGCCTAGTCATAAACTATTATAAAAGCCAAAGCTAATAATAATATAACAGGTATAGAAACTTACAGAAAAAAAATATAGAAATATAAAGAAAATATGAAAAGGGTGGAAGGCCAATAACTGCCATTCATATAACTCAGGGATTTCCCATCCTCCTGAAATTCCTTGAGGAAAATACAAGATTAAAAAGTAAGTCAAAGCAGATCCTTAGCTAGTGTTGGATAAATCTTAGAAATTTGTGAGGGAAAGAAATAAAGTTATGAAGCTGTGTTTTATAGGAGTATAAGAGTAATATTCTTATTTATAGAGCATTTTTAAAAGTTAATCGACACAGAGAAATCTTTTGGCAAAAAAACAAAAGTAATTCCACAGATGCAGAAATTTGTCTAATTTGTATTTTATTGCATTATGAAAATAATACATTTTTGGCAAAGTAAGCTGGGCTCCAAGTTCAAATAATAAGAAAATCCTAAAGGAAGTTTATTATTGGTTCACTATATTTAAATATATTCTCATCAATACACTATCATTCTTATTAGACTATTAATGCATTAAACTTGAGTCTTAAACCACTTTCCCATATAAAAATGTAATTATTTAATGTCACTGCATTTATCCATTTTATGACTGCCATCCATCTATCTCACAAATAGCTGAGTATCCATTTTGCCATGTACTTATGTAACTGTTCAGGGACCATAATTTGAAAGCCTACCCATAATTTGGTTCCTTTGATTCAGCAAATTGCAAATTTATCTCCTCTCCAATGTTTCGTAATTATAATTTCAGCAGCTTTCATAAGAATTACTTCACACAAGCACCTTTACATGAAAACTAGTTTATACTATATAATTTGAAAGTTAGTCTCTGACTTTTAAATGCATAAATACATGCCTATCTACATTGGCAAAATAAAGCAATCTTATAAACACAATGCTTTTAAAAAGCCAGTGCTTATATGGCCCAGTGTTTTGGGGAGGGTCTTTTCAAAGCACGACTACTACTCCAAATTGCCAACAATAGACTATTAATTTGCCTGCTTTCAAAGGTGCAACAAAAACTATTCATAACTAGATTTAAACAAACCATTGAGGGGAAGGGGGAAGATTCAATGATTGCTCTGTTCTACTCTATAAGAAGTTTTTAGTATTTTCAGAACATATTTTGTCCATTTTTAGGAAAAAAGAATATTAATAAAAATTAATTTCTAGTTACTCCTCCTAATCAGTATTATTTCATATCTAGACAAACAGCCCAAGTAGTTGGAAACCTGCTCTAGGCTAGAAAGGATGAGCAAGGAAATTGCATTTTAAACCCACAAATTCTTGATTTAGATTTTTTAAATTAGCCCGCCATGTTAAAAGAAAAATATTGTCAGAATGAACATTTTTAAATTAAAACTGTTATTTTTCTTTCTTAGCTTATCTCCTGAGTGCACCTTTTCAAATTTAAGGAAAAACTTCTCATTCCCTGATAGTCACCAACACCCTTACAACAGCAGCTAAACAAGATCACTCCAGGTTTAACAATGGAAGGATCGTCCCATCCATCCTAATAAAGAAGCATGATAAGATTCCATAAGTAAACCTAGAGTATTCTTCAATTAACTTTATGTAAACAGCAACAAATTTGATCTATGATCAACATTTGAAGGCTAACAATAAACTAAAAATTAAAAAGCATATCTCTCATACAGAGTTAGGATAGCATTTTATACATTCATCATTATTTTACTTTATTTAATAAAGAGATGCATTTAACCCTTGCAAAAACAGCAATTGCAAGTTTACAAGTTCACAGACCACAAAACCACTTTGCTAAATTGTAAATGTAAAATTGACAAAGTAAATTGATATCATTATATTTAACAAATAATCCATGGCACTACAACTAAATAAAATAAAAATATCAAAAGGTCATATAGATGCTTAAAGAATAGGTTTATTGACAATATTTTCACAAAAATCTAAAAGAAATTTCTAAATTTCTAAACTTAAAATGTTTAAAATTTGTTCTCATTGGCAAAATATCCCTTAGCAAAAAAGTAAAATTTTACTATGAATGAATGTCATATTTATTAACCTTGCTTCATTTCAACATTTTGAACGTTATTTTTTTAATTAAACATCTGCAGTTAGCAATTTTGAAAAAATAAAAAAAAAATTTTACAATGTTTGATTCTCTTTTTTCTCTGGGAGACACTAATCAGTGTGCAGTGTTTTGTTTGTTTTTTAACTATCAAACATCCTTAAATATATCCTCTGGCTGTTGTGAACCTGACAGACAAGACAATCAGTAGTATAGTACTCTACAAATATAGAAACTGAGCCAAATTATTCTGGTGTTTTTATAAAGAAAATTTAAACAGACAAAATCCACAACCTGTGTTTTTCCCCAAATCATTCGTAAAGCATATGATATGGTATCAGAAATTGCGTCAATTTTTTAATCCATTTGTGTACTTCAGGCATCTGAAACTAAAAAAGGTATCCTTTTGTTTTGATAAAAATGTACTCGAATATTTTATAACATTAATATTTATTGCTTTATATGAATACTGTATTGAAAGCCCAAGCATTCAGTTTACACACAGAAATTATACAATTATATACCGCTTCACAAAGGCAGTGAACACATTACAATCTACAAAATCTACTTTACAGAAATTTAAAAATTCTAAATATCAAAAAGGTACAGTTGAAGAAACAGGTATAAATTTGGCAGCCAGTAATTTTGACTGGGAAGTTGCAGCTTGCATGACTTAATGGGAATCTGAAAACATTGAGTTGAGCAGTAGTTGTGCTTTGCGCTGATCTGAAAAATATAACACTGGCTGTCGGACTAGCATGTTCAAAAATATTTAATTCACTTCAAAATGTCATACAAATTATGTTGGTTTCTATGCACCCCTAGAACTTTCAATCATTTAGCTCAGGTACATTACTATGGTAATATATTAATTCTTCCAGTACAATGGTGTATCATACCAAATCCATTTGCATACTTTCAAATAATTTAGAAAGAAACGTGTAATATTCACAATGTTCATAGAAGCAAGCAAAAAGTCAAGTAACCTGCCCAGTTCTTCTGAGATGTTCTCACATCAGCTTCATAAGCATTCACTCTACAAAATATTAAGCTAATGGTTGAAGACTGATCTTAACATAAAGCAAATTTTTCTCATAAATAAATGAAGTCCTTTTAGTCAGGCACCTCAGAAGTATACAAAAGGGTTGTAGTTTGAACAGATTTCTTGGAATGTGTTTAACCTGGTATTTCAACAGTGTTAAAGATTTCCAGGGTTTCATAGGGGCCAGATTTTATTTGAATCATTCAGAAGTGAAAGAAATTGCCTTCTGAAAGAGGTGAAACTCAATTATTTCCAATAGAAAAAGTATTCACTGTATTCATCTCTTATAGAAACAGAAAAATAGAACATTTTCCCCCTTAGAATAGTATATATATATATTTATATGTATTTATGACTTAAGGTTCCATTGTACATAGTCAAACAATAAAATCTGGAAACCAGCATGAAACCCTATAATTCACATGTTAAAATGTTGAAACTATGACCAAAATATGAAAACTGCTAGAGCTGTCAGAAATAGACAAGACAAAAAGCTTTCTTGCATATGTATAAACTAAATGTGGTAATCTCCAAAAAGTTTGTCAAAATTATAATTATTACCTTCCAGTTTAAAAACTTTTATTCTAAATTAAAAAAAAATCTATACACATACCACTGATTTGAGCAGACCAAAAAGTCAGCGGTAAGCAGGACCTGAAGGAGCCTATATTCACAGTTCTTATGTGTAAAACTCTTTCAGGATTTATTCCATGAAGAATCATATTTTACAACCTGCTTCTCTTGTAAAACTAAAGGTCCACTTTATTACATAAAAGTTTTATACAGTGGAAAATCAGGGCCTTATGTAAAATACTGCATCTAAATAGGTTTCATAGTTAGTCTTGTTCCATGGGTTCTTCTGCAACGTCTGTGGCCTCATCACTGTTTTCCATTGGGGATTCTGATGGAGTTTCACTGGCATAGGTTCCTAATTCTTCAGTTTCACTGCAATCAACACCACTACTTACAGGTCTTGTATTTTCACTGTCTTCAGAATGTAAATCTTTGTCTTCCTGAGACAAGACAGACTCCTCCATTTGATTACTCTCCTCAGAAGTCTCTTCACTCACAGTTAAGGCCTCATCAGTTTCTTTTTCTTGATCTTTTCTTTCTGGGGTAATTTCTTTAGAGGTCACAAAAGATTCTTTAAAAAAAAAAGTAGCAAGAGTTAAATTTGTATTTTCAAAAAAATTCTATCCTAACTAGACTGATATTATTCTATCCACCTGGCCAAACCACATCCTGAAACATTTTGTAATCAGAGACACATCTAACATCAGCCTTAATTATACAATAATGATGCATCCCTTCTTTGATTTCTAAATACCTTCCTCCTCTTCCTCCTCCTCTTCTTCTTCCTCTTCCTCCTCCTCCTCGTCCGTACAGCGCTGTCTGGCAGAGCTGCTCCCTCTGTCTTTATCCTGAGATGCAGGCGACATTCCTGTTTCTTCTACCACAGTTGAAGGCATGTCACTGTTGGAACTTGGGTTGGTTGTCTCTCTGTCTTCACCTTCTGTGTCAAATTTGAGTCTTTTTACCTCATGCCCTTCTGCTTCCACAGGGTCTTCATCTGAGTGTTTATTTTTTACAGGACTCGCTTGGGCACCTTCTGATTCAGATGCTGATGAATCACTGTAAATTTTGTAAAAGTCTCATTAAACAATAAAGCAAGTGCTTGGGCAATTACCACAATCTTGTATTTAAGGACCATTTTTATATTGCTCTGCTTCAAAGCTAATATATCTGGCAATAGAAGAATCTAGGGATCTCAGTAGCAACAGGTCCTACCTTTTTTTACCAGCTTCCTCTTCGACTCTCAAACACATTAAAAATCCTCTCATACACTCCTAAGCCATTTACTATGAGAATCTCCTCTTCCTATTCCTCCCCCCTTTTCATCTTGGTTTTCTTTTCTGATATGACAAAATACAAACAAAGGAAGCATATTCTTCCTATATATTTCCTTTATGTAATGAGAAAGCCTTTTCTATAAGATTTCAAACCTCATTTGGAAAGTTTTTTTTTTCCTTAAGCAAGTATTTTTTAAATGACAAGTATATTTTAAGCTTTATAAAAACAATTTCTCAAAGCTTAGCTATAAAGGACCAATTGCTTTGCTGTTTCATAATTCAAATATTCACTTGCTCTCAACCCCAAGTTAGACTCCAAGAAGTTTTACATCCCAAGCCAGACACACAGCTCCCAGCTTCTCTCTCTCCCTATTCCTATCTCACAGTAAATGTCCTGAACTATACTGGAATGTAGTGGAAGACTAATTTTGGTAAAAAATACAGATATGTAAACTAAATACAAACCTGTGGTTTTTCTCCTCAGTTAGTTGTAAATTTGACTCTTTACCTTCTGTGTTCTCAGGCAAACCATTTGTTGTCATAGGAGCTGACAAAGAAACCTTTGGTCGGTTTACTGGTCTGGGAGTTCCAGGACCATTAATGTTAGACCTATAATAGAGCATCATTATTGTTCTGATGAAAATTCCCCTAAATCATTCCCTAAATATTCACAAATCAAGAAATAAATCTTTTTGATTCACTATTTGTACATTCCCATCAAAAGCCTACGTTTGAACAGGCAGGGCCCACTTCCCAAAAAGGGAGAATCCTGTAAATTCTGGTACTAAAACCAATTGACTTACCTCTCAGTGTAACTTGGTGAGTTTCCAGGAAACATAACACCATTCATTCGATTTAAGCTGTTAGAACTGTTTTTCCTATGAAAAATAAAAACATTCTACTATATAACAAAATGCTAATATTCTTTAATTTTGGTAATGCAAAATATGCCTTCTAAAAGTGGTAGAGGATTTTTGTGACAGTCGACATTTTGGTTCAATTTACCTAGAGAAAAGGTGTCCAAAACTGTTCCAAATGTAATGGCATGACCTTAAAGGACAAATGGTCAAAGCTAAAGAAAAGCTTTAACTAAGAGAAATAATTTGGGGGAATATAGGAATTATAAAGAAAAAGTACATACTTCCTAGGATAAACCCTACCCTGTTTTACTAGTCTTAAAGTTGAATATTTTTTCCTATTTTTCTCAATTTTTTTTTTGTTTTCCCTTTCATATATTGCCAAGTTACACATACCAAATTCTGATCTAAAAAGTCAAATGAACAAAATGTGAGTTACCAGAAAACTGAGATGTCTTAAACTCTCCAATCTTGGGATTTAGTTTTGATGTATAATTCTACTGCAGTATTTATGTTTTGAAGTTAAATTAACAACATCATTATATTATATCATTATATGATAGACTTCTTACTCTTAACAATGGATAAAAAAATATATTGCCTTTTTTAGTTTTTTTTTCCTTTTTTTGCCAATAGGCACAGTAGATTACATAAAATATTAAAATTATTATGAAACAACTTTGTAAAGCAAACCATATCTAATCCATTCCTTCAACTATTAAGAATCCATTTTGACCCTAAG
This sequence comes from Gracilinanus agilis, assembly GCF_016433145.1. Classification (NCBI taxonomy): domain Eukaryota; kingdom Metazoa; phylum Chordata; class Mammalia; order Didelphimorphia; family Didelphidae; genus Gracilinanus; species Gracilinanus agilis. Next base: position 38,836,663 of record NC_058130.1, on the reverse strand, counting down.
ACTGGCTACTTCCTACCAAATGTTAAAATCTAGTAATACTTCAGCCAGAAAGCAGAAAGATATAAAGTGCTCATTACTTAAACTCAAATAACTGTCAATCCCCCTGTGAATTGGTTCTTAATCCTAAAACTTGTTCTCTATTTAGATTTCTGGTTTTGATTTTAAATATTTTCTTATGTAATCTCACATTTTATTTTGTACATTTAAAAACAAGGGATCCATGACACTAAAAATGATGAGACTTTGCCTTAAAGGGGATCCTAGAATGATGGTGCTTAGGGTTAAAGTAGGCTATTTCACCTATAAGTTTCACAAGCAGCATTTATTTCATTTGCCAAACCATAAAGAAATCAACCATAGAAGCTCCATCCTTGAACATGGGCAAAGAAAACATTATTTTGCCTGCACTAAGCCTGTTTGCCAAACAGGAAAGTTCCTAACCTGTGACGTACTGGCACACACCCAACATGCAAGTAGTACAAGTGAAATATTGATCCTTCCTCTCAGAATTAGTGGTTCAGAAACCAGGAAATCCTCCCTACACTAAACAAATTCTAAACCTTATCTCCTTCAATTCCTAAATTAGAATCTTTGTAGAACAGATTTTCATAGAAATAGGATTCGTATGTACTTCTATTACAAATAAGAATATGCACAGGAAACATGAAAACTAAAAAAGTTAGAAAATATATATACTAAGTCAGATTTTGTTATCATATATAAAGATTCCTACTTAAGTCTGAGGATTTTGATATATGTTTAATCTACTGGCACTAAAATACAATTCCAGTAATCCTTTCTGATAGGGCACCACAAAACCACATAAAACCCCTCTTCCCCTACAAAGCAAAAAAACCACCCAAGTTAATAAGATAGGGGTGAAAAGGCAGGGGAGAGTATCAATTCCAAAATGCTAAAAGAAAAAAGAACACTTTTTTAACAACTGCAAGAATTTTTATACTTACTCTGAAGATGGATATACACAGCTAACAACCATCACATTCTGCAACAACAAAAATTGGTAATTTAGTGCTGGAATAAAGCCACATTATCTTGTTTAAGTCATTCTTATTGTCACAACCATCCTGAGGTAAGGTCTTTATTCCTATTTTACTAATGAAGAAAATAAGGTAGTATATAAAGATATTAATCAAAACCCCAAAGTCAGGGCCAAAAAAATCAAGCTTTTCCCCAACCATAACATTTAATTACTATAATTTGTTTCTTGGAAGCAAAATCCATCAAATTTTCTTACCCTAAATATTGCCAATTTCTACTAAAGTTCTATTTCAATGTTCCATCATGGTGTGAAGGTGACTCTAGGTTTTCAAAGCCTATGCAGTAGAAGACAATCTCTGGCAGCTCCTACATCAACCTAGAAAGGCATTGATGGAAGGAGGATTCTCAGCAGTGAAATCATGGATCTTATTATGCACTGAAAGCTTTGGAAGTCTAACACTGGTAGGGAAAATGCTGGCAGTGAAGTCCCATAGTGAGAGGCTAGGAACTGATAGTAAATCTCCCTGGGCAGGGCAGGAAAAGTGATAGCACTGCTGAGTAGAATTTTCCTCAGTTTGGGACCTGGTGGACCACAGAGAAAGGGAAGATATAGGGAGGGAGGGGGTTGAAGGGAAGGGGGAGGGTGGTCATAGCATAAGGAACTTCATGGAGCCCTATAAACCATGAAAGCTTCAAATCCTCTATTAAGAGGTTCTAACAGAATTCCATTTTAATCAGAATTTTAAGATTAATCTTAAATTTATTGACCATTAAGTTAATACAAATAAGGACTGATATAACTATTACTAGATATAACTGATAAAAGGATAATTTTAACAAGCTCCTAAATGATAAAACAATTAAGACTAAATCTCTCTCACGGTCTCTTGGTCAACCCTATTTTTATAGATGTAATCCAATTCAATTAGGGGAAAAAAATACCTTTTCTACGCCTCTGAGAAATTTGTCTGTTCCTGTATAGTTCCTCCTTGGATCTGTTAGCAATTCACAAAGTCGCTGAATAGTAAAAGGAATACTGTAATAAAATACAATTTTATAATTAAGAAACTGTTATTCATGAGCAAGAGAACTGTGAGCATTAAATTATGGACTAAGTTTTCAGTGATAGCATTTCCTAGAATAATTTAACACAGCTGTAGCTTTCAGTGAAATGACACTTTTGAAAATGACACTTGTCCTTGAATTATTTCAAAAAGCAAACTACCCACCACCTTCCTTAATTAAAAATGCTATTTAAAATTAGCATCAAAATAAAAATACTCTACATTAAAATTTCAAACCATAAGGTTAAAATTAAGGATTACTTGAAATGCAGTAATCCTGTACCTACCTCACAGGGTTGTTGTGAGGATTAAATGCACTTAAAATAGTGCCTCATATAGCAGACACTTAATAAATGCTTATTCCTTTCCCTATGCCTCTTCTAGAACAAGCATTAAGTTTTAAACCCAAAAAATTTAAATATCAACAGAAATCAGTCATCTCAATTTCATTAATTCAAGAGAATTTATTCTAATCCTCTACCCTAGCAAGAGCTTTTCTGTAAAATTTTAAGAAAACTGTGACTTTTTTGAAAGGACAGACTATAAAATGTGAAAAGAGGGCATTACATGTTATTCTACCCTTGAAATTTCAAATTGAATTCTTTCTTTCACATATAAAATTGTTGTGACAATATCATATACATAATTCTTATGTGCAGACAACACAAAACTGACAAGAATTACCAAATACATCCCAAAAATATTGTAACAGAATTCAACATTATAAGTTCTATTACACCAAAGAAGGAATTATCATTGAAGTACTGCTCACCATGGCAGAGTGTTATTTCAAGCTTCTCAGGGACTGTTCCCATAAAGCACAAGCCTTGACAAGTCTTACACCAAACTAGAAAAACAGGCTTCCCAACTGTACTGACTATTCTTGAAAGACCAACCCCGCTAAAAATATGGAGAGGTTTACCATCAGAAAATGAGCAATATAGGATGAGCTTTTTGGGCAATAGCAATTCATGAAGATCATCTATTAAGGAATAAATGATGGCACTGTACCAATAGAAGAAATATCTACATCCATGAAAAAAAGTACTGATCCACAAACAGTGGAAGTATGATTATACACAAAGAAAGTTTTATTTCACAGAAACAAAACAACTCCTAATGAGTCCCTATTCACATTGAATTTTGGCTGGGATTCTAAAATCTTTAACATGACCATATAATTATATCTTGCCCAGGTACATAGGTGAAAATTTTAATAGCTACAAAACCTTGTTTTTTGAAGTTATCTGCTACAAAACGTGTGCGTCCCACCTTAGAACTTCTATCTGTACTACAATTTAACAGTACATCCTTTTATAATCATTACAATATACAAAAAGAATAAGACAACCAACTGAAATTAATAATATGTCAACATCAAGATACAAATATTTACCCATACAAAGAAAAGGCAGTTTTAAATATAACAAAGTATATTAAACACATTTTAAAAAACATTCACAATATTTAATCTCTGAAGGAAATCATTGATTAGGTAACTCAACATTTTAAAAATACAAGCATCACTATTATAATAAGAGTACCTGACATCTAAATAAACATATTATAACATACAATTTAAAAGAGTATGTAAACTTAAAACAAAACTTATTCATAAAAAAATGAAAGCATTCTTTTAATTGCTTATGGTATGCAGGTAACATAAACAATGCCAGGAAATTCATTTTTCCAGATTTGCTTATCTTCTGAAGTTAATAAAACTAAAAATATAGCTGTAGTTCAAAAGATTAGAGTTGTATTGAACAACAATGTTGACCACCTACCCTTTTAATATTGGTGGTACCCCAAATACATTAGCCTAAATAACAGATGTAATGAAAAGATTCACTTTTTTGATGGATAAGCCAAACCTTTATTGTTTTCTGTATATTTCATAGAAACTGAAGTAAAATTTTAAGATGAACTTAGAAAAGAAAATGATTAACAGAATAGACAAATACATTACTACAATATTTTCTCTCAGTGGCATTATAAGGAACAAAAATAAAGGGTCATTAAATTATAATTACATAAACATTTTCTAATAAAATGTTAAAGGGGGAAATTTTTACTAAATCTTGAAGTCCTCAGATTTTGTTGGTTTATTTTCCTGTATTTGACTTTCTTTAGGAATATTTCCACGAACATTCAACAGCATTTTACCTTGTGCCCAGGAGATGGCAGTATATAATTTTTTTCTCTTTCATCTCTTTTTCCCCAAGGCCAAAAATTTTTTTTGGAAAGATGCCTTTAACAAACTGACTTTGAGAAAAGGATCAAAGCAGAAGACAACTATGAAATTATATTACATTCATATAGTTAGCAATCTTTTACCCAGAAGTTTATTTCTATAAGTTAGTGCACTAGTGAAAATCTTTAATATGATCAATTCAAATATACTACATTTGGTTTAATTATGGAAAAGGCTTGCATACTCCATTAATCTCCATTTAAGATACTTGACAAAATGCCCTGCACCCTAACAAGAACATTAGTTATTTCTCTACAGAAATTTAAGAACAGACGTGGTCAATAATATGAAATTGTTATAACAATATTTAGGAGGATAAACACTTATTTTTTATCAAGTATCTATTTGCTTGCAGAGGATGAGCCCAGACAATGAGGAGGTACAAAGTATTTTGGATAAGAGATGAATAACCTCCTACGCTCCCCAAAATATTAAAATGCAATTATTGCATATTTCTTTAAATTGGAGGGGAGTTATAGTTACAAAGAAAAGTATATATGAGAAATAAAATTCAGGTCAAATAGCAATTTCATCAGTTTAATTTTTGGAAAATGAATCTAATACTCAAATCACTTCAGAGAAAATAAGTACAAAAAGGGATGACTAGCCAAAGTATTACTTAGAAATCATAGGAAAAACACCCATACTGAGTTTATCCTAGCCTTTTTGCAGGAAAGAGGACACAAGCTCATCAACCATTTTAATCAAATAGAAGAATTACTTGAAATTCAAAATACCTATTTTGCAATCAAAGGAATGATGAAGTTCTTGCTCAAGCAACCATTATTTTCCACTCCCCCAGTCTCCCAAAAAAAACTTTAAAATGTTATTTGGAAATCTAATATGCCCTAATAAATTCAGTTATTTAAATTTCCAGGAATATTTGCTTCATATATGAAAAAGCACTCCTTAGAACATAAGAAATTTTAAAATAAATATCAAAGTACAGATTTCTATAAAAATTCAAGTTTACGTATTCAAAAATCACAGCCAAATGAAGATTACATTAAACTATACAGATCATAGTAAATTACTGGAAAATAAACCCTAAGAAGCTAAATTCTAGGAAAACTCTTATTTGACAAAAGATCTCCAATACAGAATACAGGAAAATATGTAAGAATAAAGTAAAATTCAAGATCCTGGAAATCTAAATTAAGAAAATATAAAACTAGTATAGGGTTAAAAAAAAAGTGAGAAAACATCACTAAGAGTTATGAGTCTCTAACTGATACCTAACAAGATTTCACAATGAGAAAAAAAATTCCAATGCATCTATTAATGTTCTTATGTTTTAAATTTATAGCAGAAATAGTTTATTTGAAAGATGTGCCAGTTAACTTTCAAATCCTAGGCATTCTTAATATGTACAACATACATTCAGACTGAAAAGACTCAAGTAGAAATCTCTTTGATAAAGTTGAAGTTTTGAACTGATTTGCCACTGGGGAAAATGTATGACAATGTGTAAACAATTATCTTATAGACAGATACATTTAGACACAAAAATCTCATTAAAAGGTCATTATTTAACTTTTGTACTTGGCCAAATTTAAAAATTTAAAAACACCAAGTATTCTCACATCAGCTATTTAGTTCCCATTATCTTTACAAAAGGTAAAAAAGAAAAGGAGGTGTTTTTGAGGAACCCTGGATAGGAAGGTGTCAGAAAGACCTGAATTCAGGACCTCCATCTGACACAAGAGTATGTGACTGAGAAAATCACTTAACTTTTCACTGCCCCCCAAGCATTCATTAGCCTCAAAGTTATAGAAGAGTTGCTAATGCACTGGAAGTTCTCTAAATAATGAAAACACACTGCAAGGCAAAGCTTCCTATAACAGAATAAAGAAGCAAGTACTTTGACTATGTACAGAAACTTGTCCTTTTTTCCCTATGAGGGGCCTGATAAAGCCCTTCTTCAGGGCCATTAGCTATGATTAAAGATAAACAAAGCAAAGCAACCCTGAACCAAGTGGGATTTCATTATGCTACTTTTTTGTCATTAAAAGAAAGCTCTTAAAACTGGATATCTCCCAGTGCTTTTTCACCAGTTCCAGGTTTTGAGGTACTACTAAAGTCAGAGGTCATTTAAACATGTCCCCTTGTCCCTTTCTAAGTTCTTTCAAAAGTTGATTTGTTTCTGATTGACTCTGAAGAAATTCTTGTGACTATCACTACAAATGCAAGTTCTAAAACTATAAGACCTAATTTCTTTTTGTGCCCCCAAAATATTTAAATTAAAATTAGCCCTGTAATTGACCGGGAAAGGTATAACACAATGGGACATCTTGGAAAGCTCCTCTAATAATATCAATGAATCCCAAAACCACTGACTGTGATATTTCAAAAAAGCAAAAATAAAAACCTCTATGACATCTGTCAAAGCTTTTTAAGTCAAGGCACTCTTAGAGCCTCTATGAAGCCTAATTTCTTCTTAATTTGCTCTATAAAGAATAACTAAATTAGCTTACTGCTCGTTCCTCTTGTCTTTCCATTTCAAGAATCCTAGAAGTAGAGCAAAACAACCTGTCACAATAAACCACACTAACCAATTAATTAACTTTTCCTAGAGGACTTTATAAAAATCAAATAAAGCCAATTCTCATTTATCTATGCTAAAGGGAAAAAGCATCATATAAATAAATGGAATATAAAGTAAACATTTTCATTACTACTTACAATGACTACATTGTAAAAGCAATTAAAGAGAAAAATAAAGTGATTTCAGTTTCTAGTCTTCTATCTTCACCTACTATCCACAAGCAAGTTACAATTGTCGAATAATTAAGCAGCTTAAGAGAAAACAAACATTATATGGCCAGCAAGAAGCAGTAAGGATTTGGGAGGTAAAGAGGTTACCTGAAAGGCTAGAGTTAACTTTACAAATGAGGATAAAGAAAGATCATTTTCCACCTATAGTCAAATTTTCTTATTTTATAAGAAATTTTTACTTCTGATCTCATTTTTTTTAAAAACTAGCTAATGATGACATTCTTCAATAGATCAGAATCGAATGTTTTTGTGCATGTTCCAAAATAATTAAAATCCCTATTCAATATGGTCTTTATAAACTTTATATATTTCTTTCATATTTTATTCAATAAATATGTACTGAATACCTATAACATACAAAGCATTCAGCTAGGTGCTATAAATCTACATGTTTTATGTTCAAAAATAAAACGCCAGATCAGTTACTTAGCTACATACAATCAAGGTTCCTGAATCCCAGTATATATGAAAAGAACTTTGGGGAAGAAATGTAAAAACTGTAAGAAAAAACATTAATAATACAGCAGTTATTTTGAAAACAAATTTAGGAGTTATTGACTTAAAAAGTTGAAAAGAACCTTGAATATCATATCTAGCCCAACCTCAACATTTAATGTATGAAAAGTCTGAAGCCCAGAGATGATAAATAAGTGAACCAAGGTCACCTGGGTGCAAAGTCCAAATTGAAATTCAAGGTCTCTGACTCCAAATCCAGCACTCTACCACACCAAGCATCCTACTTTTTGAGATATGTAATTGGTTTATAGTTTTAAAACAGTAACTACAGTAGAACAGGAAAACAAGTGGCTCTTTAGGGATAAACAGATTACACAAATACTATTTTCTCCATAAAGATATACAGAGATGTTACATTAAGACTGATATGCAAACAACTTAATTATAATAGCCATAAAGAAGCTTTCTCAATACGCAAATCAGAGTTAAGGACTGATTATTTTCATACTTTTAATATAAGAAATATTTTTTAATCATTATCAACATGGTTTGATTTCTGGCCATTCAGAAATCACCTCTCTTTGTATTAACTAACCCAACAAAGACTAAAAAATAATAGCATATTGTAAATAAAGTACAAGTCTAGGGGCAACTAGCAGATGATTAATAAAAACTTCTCTTTTATATATCAAGAGTTCTTAACCTGGGATCCAAAGATTCAAACTATTGGTAATTCTATGTATTTTATTTTATGCATTTAAAGATATTTAGAAAAGGGGTTTTTTATAAAGGCTTGATCAGAAAGGCTAAGTAAGTACACTTGCTATTTTCTTTCTTCTGTACTTGATGACCTTAGAAGAGGAGAGGAAAGAAAGAAACAGGAAAGAGGGGGTGTGGGAAGGAAAGGGAGAAGTGGAGGGAGAGTCTAAAAAAATATATCATCAAATTTTTAAAATTATTAACATTGTTGTCTTAGTTTCTTTTAATTTATAGTTTTGGAGCTTCTGTCTAAAGTGAGAGGAATGTGCCAAGTGAAACAATTCATTTTTAGAACTGACAAATCTTTACTATTTAATACCCTATTCATCTTATTTGCTTTAGAACTGTACTTCCTTCCAATGAGCATCATTAGTTTTCATAGTACAGAAAACAATGTCATTTCTTTATCAAAATTCTAAAATAAAAGCAGAACTTTTAGGCAAAAAAACTTTTTGTTCTGAAATATAAATTCATTCATGTTAAAACAAAGTTAATAAGTCAACATTCTCAATTCCAAAGAAGGGAAAATAATTTGTACAAAATGCACAGATACCAATGCTAAAAAATTAATGAACAAACCAGAGAATTGGATATTTGTGCTTAAAGCTGGTTTAGAATAGGCCAAAATGAGTCTTACCTAAAATTTCTAAATACTAAGAAAAATAAGCATAGAACAGACCATTTTGAAGAGTACAGCAAAAATAAAACTCACAAAAAATAAATGAGGTGGCTCAATCAAAGGGATAAATTTGATTATAATAATGCATGAGATAAAAACTTGAAATATTCATATTCTCAAAAAAATCTTACTGTATCGAAGATAAAAGAATTTGGTTCTACCTAGCCAAACAAAAACAGGTGGCGAAATGCTATGTTTCATAACTCTTAAAAAAAAGTATCAAAGAAAAAGATGTTATACAAAGTTTGAAACATTTTAGAACCTGTTTATGTCATTATTTCAAATTTAATGATAAAAAGACAATTTGAGAAATTCAAATGATAAACTTTTCTTCCATTATATCCCAGAATTTAAATCCATCAATTATTTCACAGATTAATTCTGTGTATGTCAATTCAATGTGTATGTGTGCGTGTGTGTGAAAGTGAGTGAGAGAGACAGAGAGAGAGAGAGAGAGACAGAGACAGAGACAGAGACACTAACTGACAGGCCTGATCACTTTGAAATGCTCAAAAAACTGATCAATGATGTACATTATCATATAACTTCATAGTATAACAAAAAACTGCAAAATGAATTTTAAAGCACAAAGTAATACTGTTTGATGAACTGCTATGAAACACAAATGCTCACTTTTTTATACAGGCACCTATTACAGAAGTTCATCTTCTAATTGGTAGTTTTAATTGGTTTCTACTTTTGAAGGTGATATTAAAATAACGTATTTTTCTAGTGTAATAATTCCAGTTTAAATTTCGACTAAGTACCCTTACTTCTAAAAAGGTTTGTGCAAAATAAAGCTTTCTTAACAATGAACTTACATTATAATTTTAATTCTTTCTAGCAGACTTTCAAGAGGGTTAGTTAGGGTTTTGTATCTCTTCCCATCTCACCCACCTCTGCCACCACCCAAAAGTAATCTGGAGATGGCTTTGAACCAAAAAACAAAAACATGATTAACAACATTAAGACACAAACCAAAAAAATTTTAGCAAACAACAAAGAGTTCAGTGAAGATCAGTATTGTAGTCAAAGTCTCAACATTTTATTTCCTAAAAAACATTTATGCTTCATTGTTCTCACAGATGAAATCCCTTTCAATAACTACCCAAGAGTTTAAATAAAATAGTTCTACAATTCATTATAATTGATATTTTAAGGACATAAAGAAACTATCTGGTAACAGTGAACCAAAATCTGTACAATTCAAATCCCTAAGTAATTTTACCATTTTACAAAGTCTTTAAATTCCTAATTATTGTAGAAAATTATTTAAAACTTAAATACCAAATAAGAGAGAGACATCCGTTTTTTAAAAAACAGCTTTATTTTAACAAAACACAGTTTCAGTGAAACTTCTCACAAAGCAGCAAATAGTATATGTAATGTCCTTTTAAAAATAAGATTAAAATCTCTCCGGTCAATTTTTAAACAATAAAATTTATAATATTAAGTCTGCTGTAAGAAACTTTTGCAATTTACAAATATGTGACTTATTAGTAAGCTATAAATACTATACAAACTATAAAAACATTAAAGATTTACAGTACCATTTTTAAAAATCTTTCAAATTAAACACAACTTAAATACTCATTTCTATTTCTGCTGTTGTTTTCATGAATACATTTTGTAAAATCTAACTTCATAAAAAAGGATGTGAGGTGTTTCAAGTAGAAAAATGAGCTAAGTGAAAATACTTTAAAATTAAAGCATACATTAGTCAAAAATTATTTTATAAGATAAGACCCAAAAGATGCCATTAACATTTGTTTTTAAATAAAATCCACACATTCTGATTTTCATTTCAGGTAACTCAAGGGAAATTATTCTAGGAAGCAAAATCTAGTATCTAAATGGGTGGTTTATTCTAAAAAAGATAACTAGACAAAGCAAAACATAATGAAACAGTACATTTTATTATGAATTCAATGTTTAAGAGAGTATTTTAAAAATGCATACCCATTGAATCCAGTGACAATTTTCAGAATTCTTTCCTTCATTTCATCAAAGGGAATATATTCAACATTAGGGTTAGGAGGACCTCTTGGTTCAGGAGCTGATGTTCTGAAATCATCCATTACTTTCTCCAATTTGAAAATAAAATAGCCTTTAAATTGGGACCACTGAATCCTATAAGTTTAAAAAAAAAAAAGAGCCAAATTAAAACATCATCTTTATAATTATTTACCGTGGATAAATGTAAAAACTGTATGTTGCCACTGATTCAACACAAATGATGACAAAATAACAAGGAGGCAATGATAAAGATGTCCTCAAAGACATGTAAAATGTAGCATTCCAGTCAAACTAATTTGACTGGGTTGGATTGCAGCCTGATATTCTGAAACTCAAATACCTGACCTCAGTGGTTCAAATTGCTTCAAGTCAGGTTCATAATGACCCAAATAACTTTCAATCAATTTAACCTCCCCGATTTGTTTAGCAGTTCTGGGCAGCAACAAAATTAACTAATTTAAAATTTAATGTGTTATGAAGTAGCAAGGTAAATTATATAATCCATAAATTAACCTACAGGAGCTAGTTCATCACTTAAAACAAGCATATTTTGTTTTATCCAACAAATATTTCTGAAAATAAATATATAAAACCAAATTCAGGTAAACAGTATAAACTATGGCATCAATTACTTTCTATGTTTACCACCCACGGTCTTACCTCAATCTTCTTTTTAAGAAAAAATTAAATTATGTAATATGAAATCTTAAACTACATCGAATGCCAATCTACACTCAACTCACCTAATCTCCATTCAACAACCTGGCTTTGTCTTATATCCCTCTTAATTTCTTCCCCACCATCCCTTCCTCAAAAATCCCTAGAATGACAGTCTCCTAACTCTGTGAAAGGAGACAGAGAACTCTCATGTAGTCCCTTCCTTGAAGCAATGATAAATTCTTAATAAAATAAAATGTGCATAAAGAGATGTTAAAAAAAACACATTTTACTAAGCATCTGGAGGAGGGGAATAGAAAGAAGAAAGCTTGAGATGAAATCGATATTGAGAATGCTTTAATATCAACAAAATCTTTCAGTCACTTTCCAATCCATTACTCTACCCTTTTCTCATAAGTATAATCATAGAACATGGTATCAAAACATCAATCTGCCTCTCTATGAACTTCGGCAACCACTTGACTTCCCTGTGCCTCAGTTTTATCATCTGTAAGAAGGGAGGGATTGGACTGGATCGCCTTTAAGGTCTTTTCCAACTCTAAATGTATGCCCTAAAAGCCCTTTCAGATCTAAATACTTATGACGTTAGAGAGGCAATATTGAAAGAAGAAATTATGAAACCTACATTTCAATTAATTCTGCTACTCTCATAGTGTATAAATCCCAGTAAGTCATTTTATAGTAAATGAGGGTGAAAATCACCAGCTGCTGTAAAATCATCTCCTCCTTTCCTTATCCTATATTTCAAAACTGGAGGAAGAAGAGGTAGGATGGTAATGTGGGGAAGTAGAAAGTATGCTGGATTTAGAGTCCTTCCACTTTACTGTATGTGAGTTCTTTGGCAAGTCACCTGAACCAACCTCTCTGGGCCACCATTTTCCCGTGTTTAAAACAAGCGGCTTAGATCAGTGATGGGCAAACTATGGCCTGCAGGGCAGACTGGGTAGGGTGGGAGTGGCCATGGCAAAATTATACCTAATCTGACGAATACAATGAGTAGGATACAATACAAGGAAACTTCAAAAGAGTTGCCTTAGAAACAGACTGACAGATGAGCATTTCCTTTCCTTTGGCCCCCTCTTTAAAAAGTTTGCCCATCACTGGACTAGATTAAAGTCCCTCACAACTCTTAAAAGTCAATGACAAGGGGGCAGCTGGGTAGCCAGTGGGTTGAGAGTCAGGCCTAGAGATGGGAGGTCCTAGGTTCAAACCCGGCCTCAGCCACTTCCCAGCTGTGTGACCCTGGGCAAGTCACTTGACCCCCATTGCCCACCCTTACCAATCTTCCACCTATGAGACAATACACCGAAGTACAAGGGTTTAAAAATTTAAAAAAAAAAAAAAAAAAAAGTCAATGACAACATGAATTTCTGCAAGCAAGTATTCAATATTATGTTACAATTTCTGATTAATCTTTAGTTGCCCTCGGTTTGGACAAATTTAAGCAGACTTAATTTAAGTAGACTTTTAATTTTACCAAGCTTTAAAGACTTTTAAAATAGAAATCTTGTCACAAATCCCTTGTAAATGGCAGAAATCTTTTACAATATGAATAGCTTGATCTCTTCTATAAATTGGGATTTTTGTGTACAGGTTTTTTTTTCATAATGAAAGTATTAATTTTGCATTAAGTAAAAGCACCCAAATGGAATGTTTAGATAATTCTAAATATCTACTCAGATCTGTTGAAGATCTTCCTTAGAGAAACTTACACTTGGCATTCTTGCCGTCTTTAAGTAAATCATTATAAACAGGGCCTTAAACTTAAGCTTTTATGTAAAAAATTAAAGGACATGATTTTACAGTACTACTATAAAAGTACTATATAGCACCTTCCTCTCTGTTTTCCACTCCTATCCCAACAACAAAGTATAAGTTATCTCACTGAACTGGAAAAGATCCGGGTGTGGTATTCCAGCTCTTATCACATGGCCTTCCTGCACCTCCATTTCCTCATCCTACTTGGTATTCCCCACACATTCCATTGGGGTCTTTGATGATCCCAGAGCTAGAATGTTATCTGTCCTCATTTCTGCCTCTTAGAGCTGCTAGCACTTCTCCCTTCCAGATTCCTCCAGGTGCAAGTGCCTCTCTTCAGAAATTTAATTAATCATTCTGCATTTATTTTATGTTTATTTGCAAATATGTTGTATTTCCACAGTAAAAAGTAAGCTTCTTAAGGGAAGGATCTTCCTCATTGTTCTGTTGTATCCCCAGCACTTAGCAGTGCCAGAAAAAAAGCTCTTAGGGGGCAGCTGGGTGGCTCCTTGGATTGAGAGCCAGGCCTAGAGTCTTCCTAGCTGTGTGACCCTGAGCAAGTCACTTAGCCCCCATTGCCTAGCCCTTACCAGTCTTCTGCCTTGGAGCCAATACACAGTTATTGACTCCAAGATGGAAGGTAAGGATTAAAAAAAAAAAAAGAAAAAAGAAAAAACATCTCTTAAAAAAATACTTATTGATTTATCTACTATGAGAGGACGTTTATACCACAACCTACCCAAAGAGCTGTTGTCAGAATGACAAATGAAATATTGCCTGAAAACTTACTTCATAATCATAAATCATTATATAAATGTCAGCAATGATAATTCTGATCCAGGATCTCCTTTACACCACTAAACTGAGGATCTATAACATTTTAAATTATGCTAAATAATGGGAGGCATTTTTCCCCAATTAGTAGTTGTCCCCCTCCAGTAGTTCCCCTTTTTGTGTTTGTCTCCTTAACCCTAGTGGAACAATGCATAAGTATCCTCTGGCTTTAGACAAACAGAAGGCAGAATGCTCTGGTAGCACTTTGCATGACCACCTTTCCTCCTATTAAGGAAAATTGTCTACCCAAACCTTCATTTTCTTTTGAAAGTCAGCTAAGTCAGTTACTCACCTTTACCTATCCCAAAGAGAAGACAGGATTTGTTGTCTTGCAATGTCCAGGGCAACAGAGAACTACTCTATCTACTTTCCCTAAGGGAAAAGGATACTATTTATTTTCTAAAAGGTTGTGTAACCTGGACTTAATGGTAACTGACTGACCTTTGTACTAACATTTATTCCCCCCAACTCCATATTCCTGACATTTTGATATGTTTTTATTACTTAACAAGACTATGTCTGTGTGCAGCAATTATCTCCTTAAATACCTAAATCTACTACTTTCTATTCTTGAACACGGATAGTGAAAAACAGGAATAAACCAAAATCAAGTAAAGGTGAAGTAGTGATGTTCATATTCACAATATTTAAGATCAGGAGAAATGAGGCAAACATGGTAAGAAAAATAATATTACTGTTCATTCTAAATTTAAACAAGGTTTTCCATAAGCAGAGAAAAGGGAAAGTGTCCAGAATGGCATGTGTCAGGAAGAATTAAATTCAATAACTATGTATTAATCATCTTGCATATGTAAGAAAGCATGATGAGTGTTGGGGATACAAAAATCTTCAAGATACTTATGTTCTATAAGGGTGATGGAGACATGTACATGAATAAAAAAGATACCGTAATAAGGGAGAACAACAGATTTACAGGTTTCAGGGAAGTAGAGACCATGAAATTAAAATGTTAAGGAGGATTTAAAACTCTAAAAAGCTGAGGGAAGGTCCTTCTGAGTCTTCCTGGGTGGAGCTGGGAAGTGGGGTGCTGACTATGTCAACAGCAATGTAGTGTGTAAGATAGGAAATACTAGGTCTAGAAAGGTGGGGTAGGGGTGTAATAGACTAAGCAAGACTGCATTTTGATGGAATTCTGAGAACCCAGGAGAGGTAGTTGAGTTGAGGCTAAGAATTCTGGGACGGAAAAACCAAGGGACACTCACTGTTCTCTGGACCTTTTGGGGGAGGACAGGGAGGTGGGATGCATTGTTTTCCTGGGACCCTGAATATCTCAAAAGCCTAAATATGAGATTTTACCAGACCTACTGTTACAAAAGCCAGCCTCATTGATTCTACATCTTCAGTGAATATCTTGGAAGATAAATATTGCAGTTACCCTTGTTGGCCAAGGAGCCTGAGACTCCAGTGGGAGGGAGCCGGCCCCTTGGGGGCTAGCTAAGCCCAGATTGGATTTAGATATTACATTCCCTCTTTAGCCATTTGTAACCTTTTAGGATAGGAGTTTTACTAGGGTCCTGAGACAGTTAATGAAGACTGAAAGTTACAGATGAAATCTAAGTTACTACTCAATCCTGGAAAAGACTAAGACTACACCATATTAATTTCACCCTCACCCTTTTTCCTGAAATCTTTCCCCTTTATCCCTGAATATCTTGTTCCTGAATAAACCCCTGTTGAGTTATTTAAGACAGAGTATAGAATTGGGAGGGAGATGACCTCTTAGTGGGTTGTGGGGAGAAAGGAGGATTACTCACCATTTTAAACTGCTTATCAGCAAGGGGCAGTGGGGAGGCTTTACCTGATTTAATCTGACTCTGAGGAATTGCGGGGGTGGGGGTTGTTGGGGTTCAGCCAATAGAGAACATCTCCCCCTAACACCTCATCTCTTTAATTTATCCTTATTGGGGAAATCCCATTCCTGTAACAACCAAGTGTCTCCCTAGTTAAGGAGGAGTGTTGTAAATAGCTTTGGCCCACTACCACTCGGTTAAAAAGGGTTACCAAAGCACACCCCATCTATCAGTTACCCCCGCCTGCTTGGGGGAGAAGATATCACCATAGGGGACTGAAATATGCTTTAAAAAAAACCTGTGTTATTTCAATGAATCCACAATATTATAGAAGATAATGGCTAATCAACTTAGGCTACAATGAGAAGTTAATCTTCAGAAATAAGTATTTAGTCCTACTTTACTGTGCCCTGGTCGGATGACATCTAGAATCCTATTTTGTTCTAGACAATACAATTTACAAAGGAAAATGAATAACGAGGTCCACGTCAAAGGTGATCAAAAAACCTCAAGTCAGTATCAATTGAAGACTGGTTGAAAAGCTGGGAGAAATCTTAGAAGAATCTAAGTCAATGCCTTCAAGAATCTGAAAAGCTATTTATATAGAAAGGGGATTGATTATGTTTAATTCTATTTGGTCTCCCCAAACAAAACCAGGATAGTAAAGGGTAGAAGTTCCAAAGAAGCCAATTTTAGGCATGACGTAAGGAAAAACTTCCTCAGAAATCGGAGGGGTCCAAAAGCAGAATGTGATGCAATGAAAGGTACTGGTGTTCTCTCTCATTCAAAGTCTTAAAGCAGAAGCTGATTAACCACATAAAGGGTTATATAATCTTTCTAGGTATGGATTGGATTAATAGCTGCTGGTACCCCTTTCCAAAACCCAAAAGGTCTATGATTGTGAATCTTTCTTTTATCTTAAAGATAATAATTCGCTAGATTTTAAGATTTTTGAGTTAAATCCTGTGTTAATTTTAGCTAGAACCTATTCAAAATTCAATTCTTTAAAAGATAAATTATTTATTATTGTTTTTTGTAGGTAAGGGTGCAGGTGTAGGCCACAGTTTAAAATTTATGTTCTTAGAGAACCACCTGGCATTTGCCCTTCTGTCTTACAATTGTAAGACAGAAAGTTTCTAAAAAAATATTATGTATTATATGTAACATATTTTCATACTCAGAAATTCTAATCCAAAAGTAATGCTCTGCTGCTACTCTTTGCTTTGGCCAAAATTAGTAACATTTTGAAAAGTTGCTTTATGCAAGGGGAAAAAATGTAACAAATATTTTCAAAATTAGAATACTTCTGCCTTACAACCCTGCCCCAACAATAGGGATTTATTAAAGCAATATCAATATCAGCTAGAATATGGAAGACTTTGCCCTGTCTAATTCTACTCTGTGGCTGGTAATGAGGTAACACATAGAAGAATTTTGCAAAACTTTAAAGCACTATATAAATTACTAACTGTTGTTGCTATTATTAGACCCTCTGCTTATTTCTCTAAAAACTTCTACTTTAAGAATCCTAATTCCCCAAAGCTCTTCTCTGATATTCTTACTCTGCCAGAAGTTGTCACTGTTCCTTATCTTCACCCTCTATTATCTATAACTTGTCCAGCAAAGGGGGCATGTCCCAATTCCTAATGATTCATTCTTTAATGGTCCATAATCCTTATTCCTGGTTTTCATCCCCCTTTCTTCCTACTTCCATATTCTATATCCGCTCCCCTTCAAACTCTAAGTCAGATTTCCCACAATACTTTCATCCCTCTTGATATTTCTTTTCTCATGGCCTGGTTAAAAGGTACTACTTGTTTGGGAGAGATCCCATTCCCACTGTCTGGGACAAGAAACCAAGAGACAAGAGTTCTTTTCCAGGATGATGATGAGGGGATAGAGGTAAGAAGGAAATGAAGGGGACTTGTAAGGAGAGCATATGATTTTTGTACTGAAGGCCTGGCACTCTACTTTGGTGGTAAAAACAAAATCATAACTTCTCAGGGCAAATACTAAAAGAATTTCAAGGTTGGATGCCAGTAATTGTATTAGGATTTAGAGCTGAAAGGAACTCTAGCCCCAGTCTTTTTGATTTACAAATGAAGAAACTGAAACCCTGATTTCCCACAATACTTTCTTATGGGGGGACATCATGGTAGCTCAGTGGATTGAGAGCCTTGCTTCAAATCTGACCTCAGACACTTCCTAGCTGTGTGATCCTGGGCAAGTCACTTCACCCCCGTTGCCTAATCCTTACCACTCTATTTTTCTATCCTAGTAAAAGACACATTACAATAAACTTAGAATTTAATGGTTTGGGGGGGTCTTATCATATAGTTATATCATATGGTCAATATTTTGAAGATGAATTCTAGAACTGAAAGGCCCAATTCACTTAATTTTACAGATGAGGAAATTGAAGTCAAAAAATGTTAAGTGATTTGCTGTCCCTGAGTAGACAAAAACAGAAGCAGAACTAGAACTTTGTCTCTTGCCTCTCATGAACTTAACTATGTAGTGTCTACAAGATAATAAAATCAGAATTTAAGAACTCCCTGATATCTGCCTAACACCATCCCACATAAAAAGGCTTTCAATACAGTACAGATCTCAACAGAGTTTATAATTTATTAAGGTAAAGTGAGTAATACAAAAACGAAACAATGAGGAATAAGATATTAATACAGTGCAACAGACAGCTAAGTCAAAAAGTGGACTATTGAATATGGCTATGGAATATTTCATGAACAACAGAGGACTTTGTGTTCTGTCTTTAAAATATAGGTAGTGTATGGAAAGTGAAATGAAAGCCAAGGCAAGATCGAAAACATGCATGCAGAAAGGGCAATAAATATGGAAACTAACCAATAATTAGTGCATAAAGGTTAAACTGGCAAATGGAAGGAATTAGGTACAGATACAGACAAGGTAGAGACAGAATGATATGCATCACAACCCTTTCATACCTTTTCCTCTTGCGTTATTCTTGCCCATATCTTTCCATAAATTCTCCACAATATTCCAATGTGCTGGAGACCTTCCTCTGGTTCTTTAATAACTTAAGGATACTGAAGTAACAATCAGACTGTTCAACTCAATACATAACTGGCCCATTCCCCATTTTTGTCAAATATACTTAAAATTATATTTCTAACACTTCTTTTGTGCATAACACAGGAAACGTGCTGCAGTCTTATGTCCAACATGCATCTTTCCATTCTCTTTTGGTCTCTTCTAATTTTGATTCTTCCAAGACTGCAATGTTCTGTAATTTGTAGCCATATAAAAGCTAATGGAAAACATGAATATTTAAGAAATAGGCTGCAAGTAGGTAGAGAGGAATTAAAATATTAAGCGATACAATTTGAACCTTATCTGGCAACAGTATGAATGGAAGGAAGAGGGACTTATAGAACTACTACTAAGAAACTACTTCTGCAGAAATACAAAGGAAGGAATACAAATCTTAGAATAGTGAAGAAAGAATTTCTGTATTGAACAATGACTACCTACAAGGGATGTGAAGGTGAAGCTTTTAACAAGTGACAAAGTTGAAGTAGTCTTTAGAGCAGAATGATAGAGAGAACTGATGAATTTTATTTTGAATATGCTGAGTTTATGAGAATGAATTTCAAGCAGGAGTTCTGTAGACATTTAGAATACAGGCTGGAATCAGAGGTTAGAAATGAAGTTAGATTTGAAGTTATCCACAAAGAGGATGTCACAAAAAGCTATAATAAAGCATTAGTTCTCTGATGGAATAAGTATAGAAGGTATGAGATAATCTAAAGCATACACTATATCTGAATTATACCCTACAAGTTTTTTTCTGTTGTCAAATAAATCCATGAAGGAATTTTTTTGTCATTTGTCTTTTTCATAAAAATAATGTACAGGAAAATTCTGGTGGTATAAGAAGATTCCAGTGAGTAGTAAAATTTAACATTCAAATATGGATTTTTTTTTGGTCAAATTCTCAAGAATTTCTGTCCTTTACTCATTTCTTTTTCACACACCATTTTCTTCTTCACATGGAAGATCGTCTTTAAATATCTGTGAAAAATGATACAGATAGAATGGGGATGCTTTTTAAAAATCCTAATTAAAAATTGGTCAACTTCCAGCAGAGAAAAACACTATTATTGCATGCTTCTCTAGGGCAAGAAGATTGTAAAAATAAAATTGCCTACAGCATGAGTTAAAAGCTGAGTTGAGGAAATAAAGGTTCTTGTCCTAATAAAGTGCATAGATTGGCAAGCATATCCCCCTCTACTGTAACTCAAGTCTAAGAACTCAAAAAGATCCCTAAAAATTAAGAACTTCTCCAAATGCCAAACTCACTAACTCTTTCTAGATACTATGGTAAACAGCACTGGCAACAATATGAAGACACACCATGATGGATTGACTTACTGTCTTTAAAATAAGTCCCGAAGATACAGCTTCAACTCCTAGTGTAGAAAAGTTTCTAAAATTAAACAGAACCAATGAAGAAGCTTATAAGTTTGACAAGCCACTCAACTTTATAATGGTTCGGGTCTTATAAATTATTCAGATCTTTTAAAATAAAAAAATTTTAATTTAAATGAAATTGCATAAATACTCAGATTAATATTTAACCTTCTGTGAAATGTTTGCCTTGTATGCCAATAATATTCACTATTATATAACATGATCAATAAAGTCATACAGTGGTAAAAATGTATCTGAATAATGTGACAAGTATATCAGAATTCCATACATCAAAGACAGGAGCACGAAAAATTACATTAGAGTTTCGTCCTTTTAAAATAACCAAATTTATACAATCTTTAAATCTGAGTTTATGTGAGCTCACATAAGTAATTTTACCAACAGCAAATAAAGTTGGGACATTTAAAATGAAATAGGTATGTACGTTAATTTCCAATTTTACAGAAGAGGTAATTAAATCAGCAGATGCTAAGGAACATAAGGCTATAGAAAATGAAGTAGGTTGTCCATAGAATGGGAAAGAATTAAGAGAATGAAAAATGATGGTGGACAAGTAAAATCCTTGATGACCAAGATTAAAAAATATTGTTCAGGGGGCAGCTGGGTAACTCAGTGGATTGAGAGCCAGGCCTAGAGACGGGAGGTCCTAGGTTCAAATCCGGACTCAGACACTTCTCAGCTGTGTGACCCTGGGCAAGTCACTTGACCCCCATTGCCTACCCTTACCACTCTTCCACCTATAAGTCAATACACAGAAGTTAAGGGTTTAAAAATTTAAAAAAAAAAATATTGTTCATATTTGGAGATGCCTAAATAAGGTAAGCATAGACATATCCATCTTTAAACCCAAATATGATATTTGAAACTCTTGACTTATAAAGTAGGTAAGTCAAGATTAAATTATTCAATTTGGAAAAGGGTTTTGCTTTACAAAAGCAATCACCATACAATTATTTTGGATCATAAAGCTTTCCACAAAAGCATTTTTTTTGGCCTACATCTGTAAGTTTCATTTTAAATCTAAATTTGCAATTTAGTAGCATTAAAATGACATGATACACACTTAATGCTAATGAAGTGTTCTAAACCCTGAAATAAGTCATCTGCTACTTTCCCCTACTAATGAACAATATAGGGCACATAAACTCCAACTTTATACATCCCTTACTTCCTAGGTGTGCTCTGAACATACTAGGTGCTGAATAAATTTAAGTAAATGCATAATACAAATAATATACATATGGATACATAACTGTTAAAAGCTTTATGTCTTAGGATGACTTTAAAAGTTGTTTTAACTATCATATCTTTCCTATTGCATTCTAGAAAGAGTATTCTCAAAGCCTACTTCAAAGTAAATTTCCCCACTAAAATCTTTCCTTAATCAAGGGCAATAAGTGTTTGGGTTTCAGAGAACTTCCCACTTGGAAGGGAAGCTGCATGAAAAAATATTAAAAGAAAGAAGATCACGTCAGGACAATTAAGCAAAGATGTAATTAGAGATGTCACCAAATAAGATTTTGTGCTATAATATAAGAATAAACTGATCAGATCATTTAAGTCTTCTGAACACAAGTAAACCACATTTTCCACATTAGATTTATACAGCACGTTTCTACAAGTGCTAGCATTCTCTCATAACATATAGCACATACGTCAAGAACTCATTTTTCAGCCCCCTTACCTAGAAATGCCGCAGGTAGGTGGAAAGAGTCCTTGGCCTAAAGTCAGAAGAGTTATTTTCCAAAGTTCAAATCTGGCCTCAGAAAGTAGATTTGTGATGCTGAAAAGTCATAAACCTGTCTCAGTTTCCTAATCTATAAAATGTGCTAGGGAAAATGGGAAGCTACTCCAGTATCTTTATCAAGAAAAAAACCAAATGGAGTCATAAAGAGTTCAACACAAAGAAATAAATGTCTAGAAATAAATCTGTGGGGTTACCTGGGTAGCTCAGAGGTTGAGAGTCAGGTCTAGAGACAGGAGGTCCTGGGTTCAATCTGACCTCAGACACTGTCTAGCTGTGAGACCCTGGGCAAGTCATCAAACTCCCACTGTCCAGCCCTTACCACTCTTCTGCCTTGGAATCAGTAAGAAGATACAGGTTTATGTGAAAAAGAAGGGGGGGAAAAGAAATGTGTCCTATTGGCAAATGACCAAAATACATTTTTGTATTAATCATTTTAATTCTTTAACATTCTCCTCTCTACTTAACAACAAAACTGTTTGAATAATTGATTTTTACTTTCCTTAAGAAGATAGGGAGAGAAAAAGTCTGTGTTTTTATATACCCCTAAATACGTTTTCTATGAAGACGAGAGTAAACAATTTTAAGTTGTTTAAAATACTGAGGAATCATATAGGCCTCGAGTCTAGAAAAATGAAGAAATATCTTCAAAAGTACGGGGGGGGGGGGGGGGGGTACGGGACACCTTAGATTTTACTGGTATCTATCCATAAAACCACTCTACAACTGAAAATTTTCCTGGGGTACAGAGAGATTAAGTGACTTGCCAGAATTCAAACTATACTTCAAATCAAGTTACACATTAATAAATGCTTTGCTTTTTTTTTGAAAGAATTCAAACAGGTGACTAAATAACTGAAGTCAATCTATCACTACTATGATTCATGAGCCAGATTTGTGATCTATTTAGAGCAATGTCACTTCTCTTCTTACCTCATTCAAAAGTATTCTGTTACAGTTTCCTCTTGAATTTATATTTCCTAGTAAGTAAATTAATATACAATGCTAATTCCCAATTACTTTGTATTTTCTTCTATTTTAATCAAATGTATCCTCGCGGATCAAGTTTGGAGTCCTAAGTCTGTTCCATTACACTAACACTCAATATGTATATGTTAAGATTTGAAGGTTTTTTTTTTCTCTCTTCCTTTAAAAAAAGAAAATTGTTACAAAGGAAGGATCACTAGAAAGGTTAGGAAAAGTAATACAGGGGGAAATCTAGGTAATATAAAAGGAAATGGTAAAAATCTGTTGTGTTTTTTTTTTAAAAGAATCAAAGGACCACAGAACATTTGTTTAAGTTTTATAGTTGGTAAGAAAGAGGCCCTACAGAAGAGGAAATAGAATTTCTGAAGAAAGTAGGTTCCCCTGTTCCAAGGAATAGTAACGTGGATCTTTAGACGATACAAGAGGTCATTCAAAAATGGCCAGGGGAAGTTGAAAAATAGAAAGAGTTGGTGAATCCCTACTGAGGAAAGCTGTGATGATTAAAAGGTCTGTTGTCTTCTATACCATGTACCTAGGACAAAAGAGTATCCCAAGAAGTGCCAAATTTGCTACAAAACCGTGGGTTTAGAAAAAGGTCAAATTTTTTTCAATTTTTCCAGAAAAGGTTAAGTCAACAGGATCTTCAAACTACAATCCAGTGAGTTTAACTTCTTTCACGATAAATTTTAAAACCTGATGCTTTATTATTAGAATACAAACTCTGGTAGATTATACAATATTGAAAAAGTTTCAAATAAGATCTTGACAAAAGAATATATTTGCTTTCTGAAGACCACACTACCATGTTAACTCATAAAAAATACAAAATGGAACTCAGCTGAGGTTAAATTTCTAGAGTGGCCATGTTAGAATGGGAAATAAGGAGGGAAGTGTTCATGAGATTCAGCTGTCTTCTCACTCCACCTTTCTCCATTTGGAGCTCTTTCTGCCATTATTGAGTTCCTTCTAAAGACCTCCATTTTAGGTACATTTCTGAGACCTGGGTTGCCCACACTTCATTCTCCTCTCTCTTGTACCTGTAACTTTCTGGATTTGACACTTTGCCCCTAGAAGTACTTACTCCACTCCTACCTTTTTGGCTTCCTTTATCCTTTTATATTTCCCTCATTAAAATGTAAGCCCTTTGAGCAGAGTGTAGAAACTGTCATTTTGCTTATATTTGTATACTGAGTGCTTAGCCCAATACCTACCACATAGTAAATGCTTAATAAATGCTTATTTCCTGTCCACCTGCTTGGACTCACAATTATTCTGTAAGGATAAACTCATTTATTTAGACACCAGTATTGTATTTTTAAACTTATGTCCACTAATTAAGAAGTGAACATACTATCAGAGGAAGTTAATCTCAACAGTTTTGACATTCTAGGCATAAATAAAACCAGATAACAGCTGCAACCAAATCAAAGGAGGATGGTTTATGAGTTAAGAATAGAGAAGCTAATAAAAGAATCAGGAGTTTTATTTTGATTCCAAATACAAAGATCATTATTTTAGGAATATATGGTAATATAGCAGTATACTGTTAATGGCAAATATTTGCAAAAAAGACCATTGTGAAAATTGAAGCTTATTGGGCTTACATTTTTTGCAAACAATAAGACAGAAAAATTCAAAGACCTCAACATGGCCCCTCTACATGAATAAGCAACTAAGGAGAAGTTCTGTGTTGAACTCAAGTCAAACCCACAAGGAAAGAACATGAACAGCTAGTCATCCATATCCAAAAGGAATTCACCATGATAACATATTTAGCAAATTCAGCCTCTGATAAAAGATCTCTGGGAGAGACAACCATGTTTTGGGGCAACCCATTGCACTTGTGGTCAGATCTAATTGTAATTAAGTTTTTCCCAAGGACCACTTTCCAATATCCTTTTCCTACTTCTGGTTCTGCTCTCCCAGCCTAAACAAAGAAAAGTTCTACTACTCTTCTACTTCACAATCCTTCAAAAAAGACAGCTATGAAGCGTCCAATGATTCTTGATTACAAGTTACCATTTCATAACAGATTTCCTGATACAGCAAAAGAAAAAGGTCAGGTATTATCTGACATTTACCCTCGATTTTGGGGAAACATTTGAAAGCTTTCAGAGGAAGCATAAATATGATTTGATGGTCTAATCTTTTGCAAAAGTCAGTCCAAGTTGAATAAGAAACTCAGAAAATGTAATTTTGAAAATAATCTAAAGGAATGGGAAGAGGAGCCACTATCAACA
Organism: Gracilinanus agilis; assembly: GCF_016433145.1. Classification (NCBI taxonomy): domain Eukaryota; kingdom Metazoa; phylum Chordata; class Mammalia; order Didelphimorphia; family Didelphidae; genus Gracilinanus; species Gracilinanus agilis. The sequence goes on along the minus strand of NC_058130.1, from coordinate 38,811,139 downwards.
AAAACCAACCTATGTTGGTCTTAAAGACTCAGTGACAAAAACTAGATTTTAAAAAGCCAATTTTAGGGTCAGCTAGGTGGTTCGGTGGATAGAGTGCCAGGACAGTAGTCAGAGGACATGGATTATAGCCTCAGATACTTCCTAGCCATGTGACCCTGGGCAATTCACTTGACCTAGACCAGTGATGAGCAAACTACTGCCTGAGGGCCAGATGGAGCCCCCCTGAAACTATCCAGTTGCTTGACATTATTCCTAATCTGACGAAAAGAATGTAGGATACACTACAATGAAACTTCGAAAGAGTTGCCTTAGAAAAAGACTTGACAGATGAGCATTTCCTTTCCTTTGGCCCCCTCTTTAAAAAGTTTGCCCATCACTGGTCTAGACTATACCACACTTCTCTGTCTTGGAAGTAATACACAGTGTATTGATTCTAAGACAAAAGAGTAGCTTGGGGTTTTAAATTTTTGAAAGATAAGGATGAAGCAATGTAAAGTAATTGAGAATTCTTTTGATAATTGTCAAGTTAAGTTGTTTAATCATTTTTCAGTCCTGTGCAACACTTCATGACCTCTTTGGAGTTTTTCTTGTCATTATCTGTCATTTCCTTCTCCAGTTCATTTTACAGATGAGGAAACAGAGGCAAAAATAGTAATGATTTGCCCAGGACCACCCTGATTAACTGTCTGAAATCCAGATTAAAACTCAGGTCTTCCTGGTTCCAGGCCTGGTACTCTATCCACTATACCACCTGCCAAAATAAACTGGACTAGAACTAAATGTTAATGAGAACTAAAAAAGGAGACCTTTGAAGCTAAGAAAGATGATGGAAAAGGATAGGATTAATGCTGAAAGTGAAAAAATAATAACCAGTTGGTCAGGAATCATGCCCATCACTTGCCTGCAGTAATTTCAATTTGTCAAACAAGAACAAATGAAATCTTAGTATACTAAGAGAACCAGCAGATAAGAATATAGAATCACTATAAGTAATCAGAGATAAAAATCTTAGAGAATAGATATAAGATAAGAAAAAAGCAAAGGTTACTCCAATTTTTTTTTAAGTGTTGGCTATTGAGACAATAGGCCACTGGAATGAATTTCTGTCCTTGCAAAGTTCTAGAAAACATTAAAATAGCAGTAAGCACTAAATGTTAGTGTGATCATTAAAAACAGGTCATGCCAAGTTTATGCCTTTCTCCTGAATTAGAAAAGAAAACTGCAAAAGCGAGGTAAAATTATCCATATTTGTAGACAACATAATGGCTTACTTAGAAAACCCAAGGGAAACAAAAAAAAAAAAAGAATTAAAACAATAATCTTGGCAAACTGTAGTTTGAAAATAAATAAATCTACAAAATCATCAGCATAAGAATACCCCCCCAAAAAAAAAAACAACACCCAGGAGGAAAAATAGAAAAATCTCATTTAAAATAACTACAAAATGCATAAAATATCTGGGAATCAATATATAAAAATGCACTTGAAACTTAACTATAATTACAAATAAAATCAATACAACTTGTACAAACAGAAAACCTTTATCAACTGAGAAAAAATATTTGAATCAAATATTTAAGAATATCTCATATCCAAGGCACATAAGAAACTAACACAACATGCAAGACTAAGAACCACTATAAACAAACAACTTTGGGGGGGGCACCATGAAAATTTAACAAAAGAATGGTGAATTTCTAAATGCCATATGAAGATTTACTCCAAATTTCTCATAAGAGAAATGTAAACCAAACAACTCAGATTTCACCTCACACTTATGAAACTGGCAAAAGATGAATAAATGAAAAAGCATTTAATAAGCAGTTACTATATTACTATACATTATGCTAAGATGGGGATGGCAAAAAGAAAAGGCAGCTCTTACTCTGAAGGAACTCATTCTAATAAAAGGGAGATGAAAAATATAGGGAAAAAAAACAAAACATGAGAAAATGTACTACCCATCAATTCTACTTAGGAGGAAGGCACAAGGCAGAGACCATGGCTAGATGGCAGCTGTGAGAGCCAACTGATGCAAGGCCTTTTGTCCTCTTTCTTTTTTAATAATTATGTTACAAAACAACAACTCACAGAAGCAAGGTGATCCTTCTATACTGTGGTCAATTTGGAATCTAGAAACCTCAATCTCCAGATCTCAAGGACCTCAAGTTTGTAGCAGCATGAGGTCTAAAGACCTCAAGTTTGTCACAAGAGAATTTATTCCAGACTAATGATAAATTTTAAAGTACTCTAGATTGAGTTAACAAACTCAATCAGATGTTAAGGACCCTTTTTTGTCCTAGTAGGCTCCTCTATTGTATCAAGGTTCTTTCTCAGGTAGTCCAGCTCTAGGCTGGATCTTTCACTTTTGTGTCCATTGTAAAGCAACAGCTTCTCCCAGAAAATCTGGTATAGAACTCCACATTTTTTCATAGCCATTTTAAGGCCAATCAACTATACTCCTGTCCTCAGTTCCCCAAGAGGTATAATAAGTTCCCCAAGTTTCATGGTTCCTCAGAGCTATCATCTCGCATGGTGATTTCTCTCACGGATATATAGTCTGCCAGAGTGCCAGGACTTTCAGCTCTGTATAGTTTTGGGCCCATGGCTCTATGTGGAGGCCAAAATACTTGAATACTATCCCTTTCCTGATTAAAGTTTTAGTTTTTCTGACTATTTAAAAGTTCTGTTTTTTCCCAATTAACACTGTATTTATCCCAACAACAATCCAGGAACGCTGTTGATGTTTCTAAACATACATTTATTTCCCTAATCTAGCCCTTTTTTTTGGTCAAATCACTCCATGCCTGATATGCTCTCCCATTTCACTTTATCTTTACTTCACTGGCTTCAAGACTCAGTTCAGATCCCACATCTGCATTAATTCTTCTCCCTTTCTCTGATGTACTGAGTAAGTAACCATTATACTTGAAAAGGAATGTGATAACAAAAGGTAACCCAAAGCTACCCCTCAAATTCTACATTACATGAAAAGTGACAACTAATATCTTGTAAATGAAAAAGATCAAAAATAAAAGATAGAAAGCATTTATTAAGTACCTACTAAGCATGACATATAGCATTGATGGGCAACCTTTTGAGCTTGGTGCGTCAAAATTCACCAAAAAACCGAGCACAACTCAGGTGGTGTGTCACTTCTGGAAAAAACAAAAAACACCATAATTTTGAGATATTTATAGTTTAAATAACAAAAATGTATAATTGTAATATATACTGTATTGAATAAACCAAAATAGGTAAATTAATATAGGTAGAATTGTCATCTTTAGTGCAGAGTGTCTACACTACAGCAAATGTTTCATCCTCGGCATATGGCCCCATAGTTCTCCGTATGCGGCCACATGTCATAAAAAATGGCTACACGTGTCAGTGCTGACACATGTGTCATAGGTTTGCCATCACCAACATATAGTGACAAGCACTAAGTTAAAAAAAATGAATCAGTTCCTATCAGTTAAATGTGTTTTTTGAAACCCTAAGTTTGCCCACTGTCCTTGAGGAAGTTGTGTTGAGGGAAGACTCCTCCCCTCCCCCCCCCAATTGACCTTACCTCAGGGCTGAACAATAGATTTTGAGATACTTAGTGATGTCAGTTTAGATAAGATTAGTAGTCAATTTTGTTTTAAGTTTATTGATATTACTGAGGTAGTCCAGCACACCTGGCTAGAAACATCACTTTGTAGCTAGTGTAAAGCATCAGCCTCTTTCTGTCAGTCAAGCCCTGGGCTCCTCCTTTCCTTGTATCTAAAGTAAGAGCTAATCAATCATACTTCCCTGCCCTTTGTTCCCAGAAAAGGTATATAAAGAGCCCCAATTACTTTTGGAGTACTGTTACTCTTTGGAGAATCATCTTTGGTGGTACATTCTCTCAGAAACACTGTTCCCAGAGTCCCAGAGCTTTGGCTTTGTGTGGGTATTTAGCGCTTGACTCTGTGTGGTGGTCAAATATTAAGAACTTGTATCTTATCCTGATTTAAAGATTTGATGTTTATGACTACTTTAGTGGTTCTGTGTTTTTCCAAGTCGACATACCCAAGAAAAAGGCTGTAACATGGACAAAGAATGAATTCTTCTGTGGCACAGAAAAAACAACACCAAGCTCAGATCCAAAAGATGTGAAATAAAGTTCCAGCTACAACACAATCTCCAGTAGCCCTAGGTAAGTCACTTTACTGCTCCAAATGTCCCTTGTCTTCTAAAATTACTCAGTCATGTTTATTAAGTGCCTACTATGTGTCGGGCATTGTGCCATGCATGCACTATTATAGTCAATACCTAGCTCATAAGGCTGCAAAAGGATATGTAACTGTAAAGTACTACTAGAACACATTATTAAACTTATGATTAATCAGGTTTTTTAAAAGTATGACTCACATTAAGCCTTTAATAAGATGTTCAGAAAGTATTTAAATTAATAGTTCATAATTATATTTATTCAGTTGACTCAGAAAATATTTTCATATTTCATCTTGACCTTGTGTTGAGGAAATTTAAGGAGACCTTGAAAATATCAAAGTACACCCTCTTTAAACACTATTTTTAAAAATGGGGGAGGTGGGGAATCATCTTTAAAATGGAATGTATTTATTAAGAGAAATATGGGGCACTGCCTCAAGTCATGGACCTCAGGCAAAATTCCCCCCCAAAATTTAAAGAGAGAGATATGGTCATGTCTGCCTCGAACTCAACAGAGCCAGACAGACTCCAATACAATGTTCCTGATACAAAATGTTCCCGGGTTTGCAGAGACATTCCCAACTTATAGGCAAATACAATAGAATTAACAATTTCAAGAAGTTGGAGACAGAAAGTAAAATAGCTTTACAATGGACACATTCCCGCAAATTAACATTTTTAATAAATGATCAGGAAGTGGGAGACAGATACAAAAGAGGAATTCAGGACTGGATTGTCTCAAGAGGGCCTGAAGTGAGTATCAGTCCAGCCTTGACCCCCAGGAAGAAGCTTCTGATACAAAGAGAGACTTTTCAGGCAAAAAGGGTACTTAAGTTTTGATCAGATCAGTCTGCAACACTCACCCAAGGCAAGTTATCAAACAAACTCCAAAGACCCAACTCAAACACTTAGTCCTACAGGGTAGTATAATTTTGTCTTAAAGGGAGCTTGAAAAGAAATGGATTGGGGGTGGGGAGGAATAGGCCAGCTTTTAGATATTAATAACTTGAGAACACACTAATTTCTCACTCCACACAACTGTAACATCAAAATTTAATTCTCAAAAGATAAATTAGAGGTTGTTACAGAACAAGTCTTCCCTAAACATAAAAACTTAAATTTCATGAAATAAGCTGCACTAAAGAATTAAAGGATGAAAAATCTGAGTTATAAACAGGCAATTTGTATATGAATTCTGTGTATATTGAATCAGTTAATATGGTATAGTGGAAAAAGTATTGGCAGGATAGAGCCCAGATGGCACAGTAAAGGCAAGGACTCACCAGAGCTCTTCCAAATGCCACTGCAAAGAAAGAACTGTTAAAATAATGCCTCAAAAAAAAAAAAAATAATGCCTCAAAACGAATTCTGGAGCCCTAGAACTAAACAAAAGGACAGGGTGAAACAATTTTCCCATCTAAGACAATTTAAAAATCTCAATCCTAAGAATGCCTACAGCCACAAGCTAAGAGCAGGTCTTGGGAAGATGTCCACCAACAGCATCTTCCAGAGCTCTCAGCATACAGACAGTGAGGGGATCAGACAACTGGTCAGGAGATTGCAGGAGACCATTTGCTAGCATTGGGCAGAGCACTCTGTTGTATTGCCCATAAGTGATTCGGGGTTTCAGTCACAGGGCAAGAACAAACATACCTATTCAAAAACTTAAAAAAAAAAAAAAGTAGTAGGGCCTTAAAAACATCACAATCAAATGCAAAACTGTAGAAATATTAAATACATCCTGGTCAAAAATTATATTCACAAGAGCAATGGATAAAGATAAAAAATTAATTGGAAACTAAATAATCTAAACCAAAAGAAATGAATGAGTCAAAGACACAAATCACAGAAATAATCAATAATTTCATTAAAGAGAATGACAAGCAACATACAAAATTTATGGAATGCAGCCAAAGTAGAATTTGGGGGAAATTTATATCTAAACAATTACATCAATAAGTTAGAGGAAAAGAACAGATCAATGAATTGAGCATACAACTAAAAAGCCTAGAAAAACATTAAAAATCCTTTATCAAACACCAAATTTGAAATCCTGAAAATCAAGAGATTAATAAAAGTGAAAGAAAATCATTGAACTGATAAGACAAGGAACCAACCGATTTTATAAGGAAAAAATACTAAAATAAACCATGTTAATTTGATTAGAAAAAAAAAAGCAAATTACCAGTAGTATCAGAAATAAAAATGTTGACCACCACAAATGAAATCAAAGGAATTATTAGGAACTATTTTGCCCAATTTATATACCAATAAATCCAAAAATTTAAGTGAAAAGAATGAATATTTACAAAATATAAATTGCCTAGATTAACAGAAGAGGGAATACTTAAATAACCCTATCTTGGGGGGGGGGGAACCCTCAATTTATATAATCCTATATCTCAGAAAAAGAAATTGAACAAGCCAGAAACTGAACAAGATTTTTCTTAGGAATGTCACTCTGGAAAAACACAGAATCACTAAAGTAGTCAGCAAAACCAAACCTTTAACCAGGAAAGAGATAGGTCCATAATAATCGCCCCCACACAGAGCCAAGCACCAAATACTACACAAGTTTTGAAGCCCTAGGGCTCTGTGGACAATATCTGAGAGGAGCACCTAGCTAGATGATTCTCCAAAGAATAATAGAACATAGGGATCTTTATATACCTTTTGGGGAATTAAGTACATCAAATATACACTGATAGGTTGTAAGCAGGCTTAGGAAAGAGGCTGTAGCTAGAGGCTGGGGCATCAGGGAGTTGTCTACCACAATGGATACTATAAGGATAGTTCCTACACAGTATTCTTAAGAGTGAATCTCCTATATGATGGGGGCAATTTCTAAGACTAAAAGGGTGATTTAGCATTTGAATATTTCTTTTACTCCTATTCAGGGCACTTAATAGGCACTGGGAGATCCCAGATTCAGTCTAAGACAAGTCACTTTGGGACTTCCCTTAGAGTAAGTTCCCAAGGGAAATGGAGAAACTTGGGGCTTCCAGAATTCACAAGGACAGGAAAAATCATTAGGACTAAATAGATTCACCAGTGAATTTTACCTAACATTTAAAGAACAATTAAGTAATCTATTACATAAAATATTTGGGAAAAGAAGCAAAGAAGTCCTAACAAATTCTTTTTTTATGATATGAATAGGGTACTGATACAGCAGGAAGAGCAAAAATATGTGGGAACAGCATAAGATTAGGGGGTTCCATTCCAGCAAGGCTGTGGAATACCCAATGCTCCCCAGTTTGCAAGGTCTCTGCGAAAGTATAGCTTAGAAATTGCCAGACCCGTAGCCTGCTCCCTAGCCTGAGAAAAACAAATAGTGTATGTTCTACCAAGAAAAAGTTCTGTGAGAACATACAGTATTCTATATAAAGCTGGGTTATGTGTTGTTGACATGTTGAATTGACATATTAAATTACCACCTATAGAAAACTATTCAAAGCCACCTAAGTAATCTAAATCCATTGTTTCCATCTTGTAAATTACTAACCATTGTCCCTGCAAAAGACATACCTAATCCCTTAGTCTACATCATTTTCCCTATAAAGTGTGTACCCCAACTCATTAAATTTTGTCACAGGTCAGCAAGAGGATTTTCTGCATCTGTCAGTTTGACCCTCCTGTAATCCCAGAACCATTTTTCTCATCCTGGTTCATTGACCCATGAGTAATTTGTGGAGAAAGACTCATCAAAAACAGAGAAAGAAAACTAGAGACCAATTTCCCTAATGAATACCTAATGAATACTGATGCCAAAATTTTAAATACAGCATTTGCAAGATTACAGAACTATATCACCAAGCTTATACACTATGACCAGGTAAGATTTATATTAAGAATACAGGGTTGGTTTAATATTAGTATCATTATAAATTAACATATCAATAACAAAAGTCACAAAAATTATATGATTAATTTTGATAGATGCAGAAAAAATCTTTGACAAAACAACACCCATTCCCTTGGAAAGCATTAAAGAGCATAGGAACAATGAAGTTTTCCTTAAGATGATAAATAGTATTTATCTAACAGCAACACTGTGGGATGATCAACTCTGAAAAGACTTAGCTATTCTCAGCAATACAATCATCCAGGACAATTCTAAAGAACTTACAACAAAGAATGCTAACCACCTCCAGAAAAGGAATTGTTGGAGTCAGAATGTAGATCAAAGGATACTATTTTCCACTATAGCTTTTTTGGGTTTTTATTCTGGGGTTCATGAGTATTCTCTTACAACAACGAACAATACACAAACATATTTTGCATGAAAATACATGTGTAAAAAAAAAAAGAAAAAAGAAAATACATGTGTAACCCAGATCAAATTGTTTATCATCTCCTGGAAAGAAGTGGAAGGGAAGGAGAGACAGTTCAGATCTTATACCTTCAGAAAACATGTGGAAAACTGTTATTGCATGTAATTAGTAAGAATAAAATATCATTTCAGAAATAAATAAATAGTATTTGTTTAAAGCTATCAGCAAGCATTATCTGTAATGGGGATAAGATAGAAGTCTTTCCAGTAAGATCAGGGGTGGAGCAAGGATGCCCATTATCACCACTATTATTCAACATTGTACTAAAAATGGTAGCCTAAACAGTAAAAGAAAAAGAAATGAAAAGAATTAGAATAGGCAATGAGGAAACAAAATTGCTCTTTGCAAATAATATGATAGTACCCTTGGAGAATTCTAGAGAATTAAGTAAATAAAATAACCCACTTTCTATATATTACCAACAAAGTACAGCAAGCAGCAGGACAGAAATTCTATTTAAAATAGCTGCAGACAATATAGAATTCTTACTTGAGAGTCTATCTGCTAAGACAAACATGAGAACTATATGTACTATACATAATCACAAAACACTTCACACAAATAAAATCAGATCAAAACAATTGAGAAAATATTCCTTGGTCATGAGTAGGCCACACCAAAATAATAAAAAATAAACAATTCTACCTAATTTACTTATTCAATGCCATCCCAATCAAACTACCATATTATTTTGTAGTTTAGAATAATAAAATTCATCTGGAAAAACAAAAAGTCATATATCAAGAGAAATGATTTTTTTAAAAATATGAAGGAAGGTAACTCAGTCATACCAAATCTAAAACAGTTTTATAAAGTGGTAATCATTAAAACAAACTGGTACTGGCTAAAAAATAAAGAGTGGTAGATCAGTAGACTAAATTAGCTATACAACACAGAGCAGTGAATGAATGACCAAAATCTAGTGTTTTATAAATGCAAAGCTCCAAGCTTTTGAATGTAATAACTAAATTCAACTCGGTCCTTATTTTCTATAAAGTTTATTAGCATTTACTTTAACAGAAGACAGATAGGGAAAAGCCTAAATTTATTCTGCATATGGAGTCTCCCAGTGGAACCCTTAGCCACTTCCTTTTGTCTCCACACCTGAGAGAATAGAGCCCACTTCCTGGCTCCCCCTACTTTATTTTCTCCCCTTTAGACCCAGATCAATTTCCCAATCACGTCTGGGTCAAGTGGCTAGGTCAGTGACCAGTGACTCACGCTCAGTGGTGTGGCACAGACACAGGTAGGACCCCAATGCATGATCCTAGAAGTGGGTTCCCTTCACAGATGGGACAAAAACTCATGAGGTAAGAAGGCAGCTAGGTGGCCCAGTGGATGGATTCATGGCCTAGACATGGAAGTCAAGAGATTAAAATCTGGCCTCAGACACTTCCTACCCCAGTGACCCTAGACAAGTCACTTAACCCCCATTGCCTAGCCCTTACTGCTCTTCTGCCTTAGAACCAATACACAGTATTGATTCTAAGATGGAAGGTAAGGGTTAAAAAAGAAAAAAGAACTCACTATGACAAAAATTATAGAGAAAGTTAAAAAGCAGTTTGGCAGAAACAAGGTGTACGCTAACATGTCACATTGAATAACAAATACAGTCAAAACAAGTACATGATTTAAAAACATAAAGTGTGAAACCATAAGCAAATTAGGGGGCACAGAAAAGTTTATCTGTCAGATCTATGGATGGGAAAAGAGTTCATAAGCAAACAAAAGACTGAGAACAGATAAGTCTGATTATGTTAAATTGAAGTTTTTACACAAACAAAATTAAGGCAACCTAGATTAGAAAGAAAGCTGAAAACTTGAGGATAAAATTTTGTATTAAGTTTCTTTAATAACAAAGGACTCATTTTTCAAATAGAGATCTCCTGAGTCAGATTTATAATACAAGTCATTCCCCAATTGATAAATGGTCAAAGGATATGAACCAGCAGTTTTTAGAAGAAATCAAAGTTATCTAATCATATAAAAATATTATAAATCACTATTGATTAGAGAAATGCAAATTAAAATTCAGGGGTACTACCTCACACCTACCAGATAACTGAGACACTAATGCACTGTTGGTAGAGCTGTAAATTGATCCAAACATTATGGAAAGCAATTTGGAACTATGCCCAAAGGGCTAAAAATCTACACGTAATACTCTTTGATTGCTATGCAATACCATTACTATGTCTGTTTCCCAAAAAGATTAAAGGAAAAAGATCTATATGTACAAAAATATTTACAACAGCTTTCCTTGTGGCAAAGAATTGGAAAGTGAAGGGATGTCCATCAATTGGGGAATGACTGAACAAGTTGTGGTACACAGTATCATAATGAGCTACTACTATGCTATAAGAAATAATGAACAGAATCTTTCCAGAAAAACCTGGAAAGACAACATGAACTGATGCAAAATAAGGTGAGCAAAACCAGGATAATATTGTACACAGTAAGAGCAATACTGTACCAATGATCAATTGTAAAAAAGATTAAATTTGGAACTAAAAAGATTTTTTTAAAGGGAATGTTGAAAATGTTCTGTGTAATTAAAAAAAAATTAAGAAAATTATTATAAACTCTGGCTATGGGGACAGAGGACCTAGGTTCAAACCATGCCTTTGGGGGGCAGCTGGGTACCTCAGTGGATTGAGAGCCAGGCCTAAAAACTAGGTTCAAATCTGGCCTCAGACACTTCCCAGCTGTGTGACCCTGGTCAAGTCACTTGACCCCCACTGCCTACCCTTACCACTCTTCTGCCTTGGAGCCAATACTGTGTATTGGCTCTAAGACAGAAGGTAAGGTTTAAAAAAAAAAAGAAAAGAAATTTACTACCTGTGTGACTTTGAGTAAATTCTCTTTAGCTCTATGGAGCTAGATTTCCTTAATATAAGGTTATGTTGTGTGACTACATAACTTTCCAGCTCTAATTCATAGCATATAGAGCTGATGGGTACCTTATTTACTCCAAGACTCTCATTTTATAGTGGGAATTACAGGATAGACAGATTACAGTCTATCCAAAGTTCAAAGGACTACTAAAAGTAGCAAAGGCGAGCATAAAATCTCTAGTTCCAATGCTCCAATGTCACAATACTATGCTGCCTGTCAAAACAGGATATAATCACAACAAATAACTTGCTTTGTTCAATATGTATGATTATAGTATTATACAAAATTATTAGTACAATTTAACAAAAATTAACACCTTCAACATATAAGGCACAAAGGATGCAAAGATTTAAAAAAAAAAAAAAAAGATAAGTCTCTCTCAAGGTAGAGAGATAGCACAGTGGAAAGAACATCAATCCTGGAGTTGGAAGGGTCTGGATTCAAATGTGAGCTCAGCTACTTCCTAGCTGGGTGACCTTGGGCAAGTCATTTAAGACCAAATATCTACCCCTTATGGCCCTTCTGCCTTAGAATCAATACTTAGTATTGGTTTGAAAGGTAAAGGTTTAAAAAAAAAAAAAAAAAAGATAGTCTCTAATCTACTAAGAGGAATACTTAATGTTCACAAGTAATTCAGGATGAAGGAGAGATCCATACAAATCTAAGTAAAAACCTTAGGAAATATACTCCTTTATTAATAATAACTTTTAAACTGAAAAAGCAAATTCCATTTCTAATAATAGTTAACATTCATATGACATTTATGAGGTAGGCACTCTGCTAAGCACTTTACATTATCTCATTTGATCCTCACAACACTAGGAGGAAAGTGCTATTAATATCCCCATTTTACAGATGAGGAAACTGAGACATAGAGGTTAAATGAATAGCTGGTATTTAAAATTTGTTATTAAAAAGTCTGACAAAGTTTAAATGCTTAACAATCATAAAAATTAGTCCCATTCCTTTCATGAAAAGATACTACATAAAATGACATCAAGAGAAATTTCATAGAAAAGCTAAACTTATTGCCCATTATCTGATTTATTCCTTGGGAAATCTACCAAATGATGTTAAACAGGGTTCATAGCCAAATGGTCAATTTTGTTTAAAATGTACTTAAATGAACTATTTGTCACCTCAGGGAGGGGGAGGAAGGGAAGAGGGAGGGAATCTGAATCACAAGATGTCAGAAAATAATTGTAAAAAAAATTTTCTACATGTAGGTGAAAAAAAGTTTTAGAAATATACTTTAATGGAATTGTTTCAAAATAAATTTTGGTTGCCTGTGTTATAGAAGGCAGATTATATGTACATTTATAAACATTATTTCTCTTAATCCTCACAATGACTAAGATAGCTGAGGAACTGAGGCAACAAAGGCTAATCAACATGGCCAGAGAAACACAGCCAAAACTTCATTGGAACTCAAGTCTTCCTGACTCTTAAGACTAATGCTTGATCCATGAGCTACATAGCTGTCTCTGGAAAAAGAGAATTCTTTCAACCATCAGAAACTGAATTTTCAACATGCTACATTTAGCTTTTAGAAAATAAGATTTCTAGGAAGAGCACAAAGAGAAAAAGAAAACTATGGATCAGTTTCCTTAATGAATATTGATCCAAAAGTAGTAAATAAAAAACTAGTAAGGAAATTATAGAACTCTATCTTAAAAACCATACTCTGACCAGGCTGAATTTATATCAAGAATTCAGGGCCAATTCAATACTAGTAAAAATAACATCAATAACAAAAACAATGGTATGACTATATCAATTAATGAAGAAAAGGCTTCTGACAAAATTATTCTATAAATCAGAGGAAGAAATGGAGCTTTTCTTAAAGTAAGCATCAATCTTAAATCAAGTTCAAGCATCATCTGCAATGAAGATAACTATAGATAGAAGCCTTTCCAATAAGATCAGGAGTGAAGCAAGCCAGGATGTTTATTCTTGCCATTTTTTTTCAAATTGTACTAAAAATGTTACCTACAGCAGTAAGAAAAAGAAATCAAGGAAATAAGCATAGATAACCAAGAACAAAATTACCACTTTTAATAGATGATATGATCATTTTTGAGAATTCTAAAGATTAAAATTAAAAACTAATTGAAATAATTAACAATTATAGACAAGTTGCAGGATAAAAAAAACAAGCCCACATAAATCAGCATTTCTATATTGCAAATTATATATAATATAGCATAAATGTACATATAATAAATTATAAATATAAAACAAAATTTAAAATAACTGCAAACAGTTTAAAATACTTGGGCAACTTATCTGCCAAGACAAACCCAAGAACTATATGAACACAAATATAAAATATTTCACACAAATACAGATCTAAACTGTAGAAATATTAATTACTCATGAGAAGGCCAAGGCAATACAATAAAAATGACAATTATACCTAAATTGGTTACTCAGTGCAAATTTATCCAGAGGAACAAATGGTAAATATCAAGGAAATCAACAACAACAACAAAAAAGAAGGCAGTTCTAGTAGTATTTGATTTCAAACTGCTTTTATGATTTACTTCTTTGTAGGAGCGTACTAGGACAGTTAGGTGATCCAGTAGACATAGTCATGCCTAGAAATAGGATCTGGGTTCAAATCTAAATTCGAGCTCTTCCTAGCCTGTGTGACCCTAAGCAAGTCACTTGATCCCAACTGACTAGTTCTTAGGGTTTTTCTCCTTTGGAACTAATATTTAGTGCTGATTCTAAGAAGGTAAGGGTTAAAAAAAAAATCTGGCACTGGATAAAAATAAAGTAGTTGATCAGTAAAATGGATTAGTACTCAATATGCAGAAATAAATGACCACAGTAACCCAGTGTTTCATAAATCCAAAGGATTCAAGCTTGCTTTTAGGGCAAGAATTCACTATTTGACAAAAATGTCTGGGAAAAACTAGTTATAAGTTTGGCAGAAACTAGGCATAGACCAAGATCTCATATTGTATACGTAGAAGCTATCAAAATAGGTATATCAAGCAGCTGGGTAGCTCAGTGGATTGAGAGCCAGGCCTAGAGATGGGAGGTCCTAGGTTCAAATCCGGACTCAGACACACTTCCCAGCTGTGTTACCTGGGGCAAGTCACTTGACCCCATTGCCTACCCTTACCACTCTTCCACCTATAAATCAATACACACAAGTTATGGGTTTAAAATTAAAAAATAAATAAATAAATAGGTATATCATTTAAATATAAAGGATAGTATCATGGGTAAATAAAGGAGTATGGAAAAAATTACCTGTCAAAGTTATGAACAGGGGAAGAGTTCATGACCAAACAAGAGCTATAGAGAACCACAGGACGCATAATAGGTAATTTTAATCACATTAAATAAAAAAGGTTTTGCATAAACAAAACCAAGGCAACCAAAATCAAAAGGAAAGCAAGTTTCTGTGATAAAGGTCTCATTTCTCAATAATCATGAAAAATACTCCACTAATCATTAGAGAAAATTAATACAACTCTGAGGCACCACCTTCACACCTGTCATATTGGCTAACATGACAGAAAAGGAAAGTGATTAATGTTGGAAAGGATATAGGAAAAGAGGTACATGAATGAAATGCTGATGGGGTTATGAACCAGTCCAACTATTTGGGAGAACTAGGTCTGAAGGACTATAAAACTGTGCATTTCCTTTTGCCCAACAATAATGCTATTAGGATCTATGCCCCAAGTTCAAAGAAAAAGAAAAGGGGCCCAAATGTACAAAAATATTTGTTGCAGCTCATTTTGTGGTAGCCAATTATAAAACTGAGGGATGCTCATTGACTGGGAAATGTCTGAGCAAATTATGGAATGAGATTATAATGGAAGAGTGCTGCAAGAAATAATGAAGAGGATGGTATCCAAAAAAACCTGCAAAGAGCTATAAAAGCTGACATACAGTAAAGTCAACAACAGAACCAAGATAGCAATGTACACAGTAACAATATTGTTAACGATTTTCTACCATGAAGAAATTAGCAACTTTCAGCAATGAAGTGGTCGATGACAATTCCGAAGGCCACCTCCAGGCATACAGAACTGATGAACAGAACTGTTTTTTTTCTTCTTTATTTTTCTTGCTTCTTTTTTCCCCCACAACATGGCCGACATGAAAATTTCTTTGACTTAATGTGTATAAAGGGTTTCTCAATAAATCCTAGGATACAAACTCTATCAGGACAAGCATTCCCTTTCTGAAAAATATTATTGGTAAAATTAAACTATTCTAAGAGGAAATCAGATTTATACTCGTATCTCACACCACAGTAATTTCCAAATGAATAAGACATAAGTACAAAAGGAAATATAATAAAAAACTTGGGACTGAAAATAAGATATCTTTCAAAACTCTTTAAGATACACGTAAAGCTAGAGTTCTTAACCAAACAAGGGATGGAAATAAACATAAAAGATAGGCAATTTTGATGACAAATGTGAATTAGAAGAGAAACAATAAACTAGGAAAAATCATGGATCAAATTTCTCTAATAAAAGATCTGATATACAAACTATATTAGGAGACAAATTCAAAAGAATGAAAAGTAATATCTTAATAGACAAAAGCATGAATAGTTTTCAAAAGAAATGTAATTTTAAAAAAAGAAATGCAAAGGAGAATTCACATACAACAGTAATGTGAATGTGTACTTGGAAGTTATAAGAGAAAAGTAATTAAACTCCGAATTTCCACCTTCAACTCACCAAATTGGCAAAGATGATTTTTAAAAAGCAAAATGGCAAGTGGTTGAGGAACTGTCTGAGGACAGGTACATTAAAGTGACTTGGTGCTTCACTCATTCTGGATCTGGCTTCACCATCCCCCAGCTCCACCCCAGTAAACTCATCATTGAGAAATCTCATCCAGCAAGATCCAATAAACTTTAGTCCACTCACCTCATCAGTACCCAGGTTCCTCTAATTGAAGGGTGGAGCCATGAATTCAACTTCCATTTAAGGGGAGACTAGAAATATTTCCTCATTTCCAATCTAGTTGCATTCATTTTGGACTTGACTTCATCATGTCATGGTCAAGTTTTCAGCTTTTTTTGTGTTGTCTTCCCCAATTAGATGACAAACTTCCAGAGGGGAAGGGACTTAGCATAGGTGCCTGGCACAAAGTAGTTGTTTAATAACTATGCATATAACCTAGTGATTATAACTAAATTCTCCAAAGAAGTAAAGAGCCACATGCATAAAGTTACAGAAACAAGTTCTGTTGTAACAAAGAACTGAAAACAAAGTGTCTTATTAACTGGAAAAGGAGTTGCACAAATTATGCCATATGAATTATTGAAATATTATTGTGGGGGCAACTGGGTGGCTCAGTGGATTGAGAGCCAAGCCTAGAGATAGGGGGTCCTAGGTTCAAATCTGGCCTCAGATACTTCTCAGCTGTGTGACCCTGGGCAAGTCACTTGACTCCCATTGCCTACCCTTAACACCTCTTCTGCCTTGGCGCCAAGGCAGAAGGTAAGGGTTTAAAAAAAAAAAAAAGAAAGAAATATTATTGTGCATGGGGGAAGCTGGGTGGCTCAGTGGATGGACAGCCAGGCCTAGAGTCGGGAGGTCCTAGGTTCAAATCTGGCCTCAAGACACTTCCCAGCTGTGTGATCCTGGGCAAGTCACTTAACCCCCATTGCCTAGCCCTTACCAGTATTGATTTTAAGACAGAAGGTAAGGGTTTAAAAAGAAAAGGAAAAGAAAATATTATTGTGCTATACGAAAAAGAACAGATTCAGAGAATCCCCAGACTTGTATGAAGTGATGGAGAATAAAGAAAGCAGAACCAGCTGAAGAAATACAAAAGAAAAATATTTTCAAAGATTTTAAAAACTCTGACCAATGCAATGGTCAATAAAGACTTCAGAAGACTGATGATGAATCATGCTTCTCATTTCTTGACATAGCTGTTGATGGACTAGAGATGCAGAATGAATGAGATACAAATTTTCAGACACAGTATAGGAATGTTTTAATTTGCTATACTTACTTGTTAAAGACAGAGCATTTGGGAGGGTGGAGTTAAGTTGTGGAAGTAGGGGAAATGGGTAGTGACAATAATGCTCCCAAAAAGGAAAAACTTGTTAATAAAACACTAAAAAAAAAAAAAAAAAAAAAAAAAAAGAGAGAGAGAGAAATGAGTTCTCAAAAAGGGACAGGGACAAGTAGAGCAATTTTGTTACTCTCACGTTTAATATACCTTTTTAAAAAATGATGCTTTTTCTTGAATTAACTTTAGTTATACATTATAGTTGAATCATAATGGAAACTTACTTATATAGCAGTAACAATAATAATACCAGTTAACATTTATTCAGTACTTTTCTATGTGCCAGATCCTGTACTAAGTACTTTATAATTATCTCATTTCATCTGCACATCACTGTGATAGGTAGGCACTATTATTTTTATCTCCACTGATGAAGAAACTGTGTAATTAATTTCTGTACCCTAAAACTACAATTCCCATCACCCCATTCTCCTCTTGTTATGTGCTGACAAAGACAGGATATAAATTTTGTGTATTTCCACCCCTCTCTCTCTCTCCTTCCTGTAATTGCCGTGGCCAGCGGTCTTTTTAAACAGTCAAGAGAGTCTAGTCGTGTGGTTTTATTTTCTTAAGTAATAAACAACAGTAATTACCCATTTATTCTAATGATTATTAATAAGCTTTATAAAATATAATTCTTCGAGTGTTGGAAATTAATTTAAATCCTACAAAACAGAGGTAAAAAAAGGATAAGTGATTGTCCAGGGGTCACAAAGCTAGTAAGGTCAAATTTGAATTCAGGTCTTCCTTAGTACAGACCCAGCATCCTATTCACGGAACCACTTATTAGACACAAAGTTATATAAGTCATGTTAATGTAGCAAACTAATAGGGACAACAGAGACTAGACCTGTGTGTTCAATGGTACTGATCAGCTTTTTATGTTCAGTAACTTTACCTAGTCACAGAGGCAAGTATGTGTCAGAGGTAGGACTTAGGACTACTAAAAACCCAGGTCTTCTTGGTTTCAAGGCAAACTTTCTACACTGTAACAAATCTACCTTATTCAATCATGTCCCCTTATAAATTTGCTTCTGCTCTCTGTAGTTTAAAAATGCTTTATTAACATTCTTTTCTTTCTTTGTCTTTTTTTTTGGAGGGGTATTACTAGAGCTACCCACTTCAGGCTATCTATCATCTTATCTAATTATAATCATATATGTTTCAAAATGGTTTTGCGATAGTCATGAATAACAGTCCAGATTGGCCTTCAGGCTTACAAATAGACTTCAAGATCAACCCTAGGGATCTTCAATATTTTGACCTACCTAAGACAAAGTTACATTTTGATTTAAGCTAACCCAGAATGTGCTGATCCATACTTAAACATATACAAAACAATTTTTATTTTTTCCATTTAAAAATCACACTAATATGTATGACAAAAATCTGATACACATATGTACCTGTAGATTGAAACAAGTAAATATATCTCAAAACACTGCTAAGGAAAGGGTGCCAAACCAACAACTTGCCACACCCTGATCATGTAAGAATAGCCCTTTTGAAGAAGAACCTGCTTCCAACTCTGTCCCAAACTTTATGTTCTGCCCTATCATTTTGAATGCCTGTAATCCAAAAACAGTTATTTCTTTATTCAAAGTACCAATACCACCTGTTTTGCATTTATTTTTTTCCAAACAATAAAGTAACAAGTGGAGAAACATTTGATTAGTTGCCATAATTAAATGGGACAAAGAATGAAAGCAAAAACTAAATTCAATCTCTGTACACAATACAACTGGATTTTTACATTTGTGAATTCAAGCATAAATCTATCAGGATTAAACTAGTATACATTAGACTTCTACAAAGAAAAAAAAAAACACTTAAATATTTTAATCACAGTAAAACCAAAATGCAAATCTTCCTCACTGGCACCATGTGCATAAATTACAATGGCAACATTATAAGGTAGAGTCTATACAAAACATAAGTTATAGCATTTATTATCTAAAATGGAAAGTGAGGAAAAAAAGTGAGCCATACTCCATATTTTGTGTTGTTCTTTCAGGCAACCTACCACCTGCACCAACATGGATATTCAGGAGGAGTGGGGACGTTAAGAGGCAGAAGGGATTCAATCCAGTAATCCAATAGCATTGGAAAGCAAAACTATTTCTTGGTGTCATTTCAGATCCACAGGATCATAGAAAAGATGAGATGTTTGGGGGTTGATCACTATCCAGAAAAGAACAGTCTCCAAAGGGCTGTGTAAACTATAAAACTTAAGTATGAAAGTTACAGCTGCCTGAACAAAATATAGTTCAGTTTATTCTCCTCCCAAACAATATGGCTATTAATTAGAGGCAGAAAGCTAAGACAGAAAAAGTTCTGACCTAAAGATGGAGGAAGAGCCATTCCACCCAGATCCTTACTCCAAGTGTGACTAAGCAAGTCATTTCTCACTGCCCTGAGACTCAGTTTCTCATATGTAAAGATAGGATGACTCAATCTGTGATCTTGAATTTAAAGAACTGTTTTGAAGAAAGAATGAAATCATGCAAGCACTTTGCAAACCATAAAAGTACAATATGTGTAAACAGTTAAGAATTAAACAGTAAGCTTTGCTGTTTACACAGAAATGCAGTACTCCACTTGGTTGTAAAAGGCTATGGAAAAGACTGCTGTCTCGTGGCAATTGTTCTAAATCCAGCAATTGATGGCTTCTTTCATTTCTGAGGGGCGATCTACAACTATCTACCTATTATGCTATTACATAAAAGGCACCTTTTTCCTAGAGAGGAAGCAGAAATAAATCATTTGCAAGCTCATATAAATTACTTGCCTCACTGACACTTGCCAGAAAATTTCTTCCTTTTTTTTTTTTTCCCTCAAAAAGACGCAGAGACAAAACTCTCTAGTAAGGCCCTCTGACATATGCTGGTTAGCATCTACATACAGTCAGTGGTGTCAAAGCAAGCCTGGAAAGACTGTCATGGGGCCATAGAAATCTCAAGTAAAGAAAATAATAAAGCCTCAAAACTGGTTTCTACGGAAAAAAACAAAACAAAACAAAACAACAGTACAATTCCAAACTGAGCTTCTAAAGAATTTGGAGAGAATAATTAGGAGGTAAATATAAGAAAACAGAAAAGAGTAGGAGGAACAAAGACATCTAAGTAGACACTGGGGATTCCAAAAACAGTACTTCAACCTGGAAGTCCCCAAATAATTTAAGGTATAAGGTTAATCAATTATAGGCTACAATTTTTAAAACAATCATGCTAGGCAGGCAAAACTGAGGATGGCACTTCTGAGGAGCTATTTAGAAAAGGTTATTTTTATACTTAAGAGGCCATAGCACTGAAAAAAAACAAACTTGTAAGAATAAAATGGATTAAAAAGGGGGGGGGGGAGTGCCAAGAACATGATAATAGTATATAGTCATATAGCAAAAATAGTTTCCAATGGGGGGATGTAATCTGAATGGAAAAAAAAAAAAAAAAAAAAAAAAAAAAAAGCACCTGATAAAGGATGAGTAGCAACTCATTAGTAACTTATTAGGCAGTCAGCCTAATGAGATTTGTATGTAGCCCTTAGAAACTCCAATTCACATGTTTTATAGTATTCATATGTATAAAGTATTTTATTACTATAAAATTATTCAACAGCAAATCTTTCTTTTTTGCTATGAAGCATGTCTTTCAACTGGTTTTTTTTTTAAGTCATACTTTCATTATAGCTTAAGTAGGCATTTAAACATAACAAGTAATTAAGCCTTATTGTGAATCTAAGACAGAGGAAAAAAATCCAATAACCCCAAAATAGGACTTTTCACTTTTTTTGTGTCATGGATGCCTTTTGGCAATCAAATTTGACTCCTTTTCTCAGAATGTGATGCTCTGAAATGCAAAAAATAAAGAGATTTCAAAGAAAACTTAATTATACTGAAATAGTTGTCAAAATTTTTTTTAAGTTAATACACCTCAACTTAAGAAATCTTGAGCAAAAGGAAATTTTTTAGATAGTTAAGGCTAAATAAAAAGGACCCATAAAACTACCTGTCCAATCCTTTCATTTTTCAGATGAGGAAACTGATACCCAGAGACATTAAATGACTTTTCCTGAAGTCACAATAGGTAACAAGCAACAGATTTGATTTAGTCATGTTTTCCTCAATCTTTGTTGTTGATATTTAAGCTTAATAAACCAGGTGACTCTCTCCTGATTACAGAATCAGAGTTCTGAAGCTAGAAGGATCCTCCTTAGAGACTACCTAGTCCAACACTCTCATTTTACAAGTGAAACAATTCTGACTTAAGTTAGTTGCCTACAGAAACTCAGTCGGCAACAGAAGTGGGATTTGAATTGAGGTTCTTTAAGGATACAATTTCTGAAATTTTTTCTTTGCAAATATGTCCATTATCCTTAGTGTATTCCACCTGTTTCAGTCCAAGATGTGAATTGAGCAACAAACATTTAAGTGCCTATATTTTGCCAGATTTTGTGCTGGGCACTTGTATACAAAGACGGAAATGAATTAAGTCTCAGTCCTCAAGTTTTTATCTTAATGAAGAAAACAAAAGCTCACCTATAGGTATACAAAACATATAACCTTGAAGGGAAAGGACAAGTTCAGAAGACAGTCACCGACTTGACTAGAACACAGTGTATACACATGAAAAGTAACTTGAATGAAGGAATATTCTATTTTACTGTTCTCTTTCATTATCTCCCTTAACTATAGATTAAGACAATGAGGGAGGGGATGGGGTCATATAATTTTATGTCCTACAGTGCCTAGAATATAATCTTGTTCTGTTCAACAGTCTGCAGTTATGTCTGACCCCATCTGGGGTTTTCATGGCAGAGATACTACAGTGGTGTGCCATTTCCTTCTCCAGCTCATTTTACAGATGAAGAAACTGAAGCAAACAGGGTGAGGTGACTTGCCCAGAGTCACACAGCTACTAAATATCTAAGGCCAAATTTGAATCCAGCACTATCCATTGTTCCTCCTAGCTGCCCAAATAATCTTATACTGTGACAAATACTTGTTCAATTCACTGCAATAAGAAATCAAACTGGGAAGAATCAGAAATGCACACTAACAACCAAACTCCAAATGCAGAAATCAAAAGGAATAAAAATCAAGTAAAATTAAAATGAGAATTGACAGTGGACAGTCTATTATCCTATTCCTGTCATTTTC
This sequence comes from Gracilinanus agilis, assembly GCF_016433145.1. NCBI lineage: Eukaryota > Metazoa > Chordata > Mammalia > Didelphimorphia > Didelphidae > Gracilinanus > Gracilinanus agilis. The sequence continues at coordinate 38,788,498 of NC_058130.1, read as the reverse complement.
GAAAATGAAACCTGAACAATTTATTTCCCCCTACGTTCCAATTTGAGACCCTCTCAGATTAAATTCCCTGTATTAAAATTATACCTCTTTTCCTTCCTTTTGATTCATTCAATAAGCATATTTAAGATTGTGTATGTATACCATTAACCCTTGGTAGATACAAAATAGAAAGAAAAATCCTGCAAGAATATTTCAAAAACAATAATAAATTCCTAGATGAATAATAAAAATGCACATTTTGGTCATCAAACATCACTGGTCAACAGTTGTTTCATTTTTGGTCTCAATGAATTTTTCAAATGCAGGGCTAAAATTCAATAGTCAATATTTATTGAGAGTCTACCATGGTACTAGCCACTTAAGTTACTCACATTTAATAAACCAATCATTCACACAAGTTCCCACAATTATTCTTAAAGAATAAATAACTAACCAAAAAAAGAAAAATGATAAATTTTGGAGGGACTATGGGAAAAGTGGGACACTAATACACTGTTGAGTTGTGAACTGATGCAACCACTCTGGAGAACAATATGGAACTATGTTCAAAGTGCCACAAAACTATGCATAACCTTTGAGCTAGCAATACCACTACTAGGTTATCTCAAAGATATCAGTGATATAAGAGAAAAGGACCTACTTGTACCAAAATATTTTTTTAAGCAACTATTTTTGTACTGGCAAAGAACTGAAAACTAAGAGGTTGTCCATCACTTGGGAAATGGATGAACAAGTTGTGGTATAGAGCGCTATAATGGAATACCAATTAAACCATAAAACTCAAACAGGACAAGTTCAGAAAAACCTAGTAGGAATTGATACAAAGTGAAGTGAGCAGAAATAGGAGAATGATGTATACAATAACAAATATTATACAACGATCAACTGAGAAGAACTAAACCATTTTCAGCAAAGAAAGTTTCTAAGATAACCACAAGAGACTCTCAGTGAAAATGCTATCCATAACCAAAGAAGGAACTATTGGCGTCTGAGGCAGAGCCGTGGAAGTTAGAAAGACCCAGGGTTTGAATTCTCCCTCAGATAGTTTCATTATTTGAATATGGGCAAGCAAGTGAACCTCCAGTTAAATCTCAGCTTTTGGATGACTCCTCCTATCTGCCACCTTTGTTCCTGTGCATATGCTGCTGAACTAAGATGGAGAAAAGTCAATCACCTTTGTGATAGGCCCCACTCTAAATTTACCTTACACAACATCACCTGTGCCACCATACACACTAAACAATCCTTCTTTAACTGCCTTAGAAACTTACTTCCCCACAGCAGCAATTCCAAACCTTTTCCTCTTTCCTCAAATCTCCCATGGTTCCTTTTCCCTGAGAACACTGCTTTATATTTTACATAGAAAAAAAAACTGAAGCCATTCTCCTATCACTCAGGTTCCTTCTGCCACTATCTAATCCTTTACCTGTATCTCACATGAAAAGGTACTCTTGCTCCTCACCAAGGTCCGTCCCTCTCCACTTGTTCAAGCAATCCCATTCCATGGGATTAAATTCATCCAATTCAACAAACTGTCCCCACCCACTTAATTTATTTTCAATCTCTCCCCATGTAATGGCTCCTTCCCTCTACAATCATGTCTTCCTCATCCTCAAAAAACCTTGCATGATACTTTTATCCCTAATTGTTTTATATCTCTTCTCTCCTTTGGGGCTGAACTCTAAAAAGGCTGTCTAAATCAAAGCTATATATAATCATACAAAAAAATTTGCTCTTAATCACTGTTAAATGGCGAAATGCAAATTAAAACAAGTCTGAGGTACCACCTCACACCCACCAGAATGGCTACCATGACAAAAAAGGGAAAATGACAAATAACTTGAAGGAGATGTGAAAAAATTGGGACACTAATGCAACATTGGAGTTGTGAACTAATCCAACTATTTTGGAGAGCAATTTGGAACTATGTCCAAAGGACTATAAAATTGTGATTATCCTTTGACCCAGCAATACCACTACTAGGTCTGTATCCCAAAGGAAAAGGACATATACATACAAGAATACTTATAGCAATTCTTTTAGTGGTGGCAAAAAAAAATTGGAAATTGAGGGCATGCTCATTGATTGTGGAATGGATAAACAATTTGTGGTATGATTGTGATGGAATGAATACTATTGTGCTGCAAGAAAATGATGAGCACAATGGTTTCAGAAAAATAGGGGATACTTATATGAACTTTTACAAGGTAAAGTGAGCAGAACCAGGAGGTATTGATGATCAACTGTGAATGACGTTCTTCTGATCAATACAATGATCCAAGACAATTCCAAATTATTATTAAAAATACTATTGACCTCCATAGAGAGAACTGAAGTCTAAATATGGCTTGAAGCATAATTTTTTTCACTTTACTTTCCTGGCCTTTTTTTTCCTTCAAAATGACCAATAAGAAAATGTTTTGCATGATTTTACATGTATAATTGTTATCACATTTCTTGCCTTATCAATGGGTGAGGGAATAGGAAAAGGAGAGAATTCAGAATTCAGAAAAAATTTTAATGACTTATAATAATAAAGGGGGGATTAAAAAACCTGTTTAGTCTACAATAGATGCTTCCATTTTCCTTTCACCCTTTTTTAACCCTTTGCAATTCAGCTTCATCATTCCACCAAAATGCTCTCTCCAAGTTACCAATGATCTCTCAATTGGCAAACCACTGATGACCTCTTCACAATCTTCATTCTCAACCTCTCTTTAGCTTTTTACAGTTAATAATCTTCTCCATCTAGATACTCTTTTCTCTCTAGGTTTCAGGGAAAACAATCTCTCCTTGTTCTCCTCCTACCTATCTGACCCCCTCCTCAAATCTTCTTTGCTAGATCTTCATCCAGCCAGATCTTGCCCTCTACTTGTAGGTATCCCACAAGGTTCTGTTCTGGGCCTTCTCCTCTTTTCTCTCTATACTACCTCATTTGGTGATCTCATTAACTGTCCTGGATTTAATTACCATCTCTATGATGATAATTCTCAAACTCTACCCATCTTGTCCTAAACTGACCTCCAATCTCCAACTACTTTAGACCTCTAACTGGATTTCCAAAAGACTTCTTTACTCCAAATGTCCAAAACTGAATTCGTTATACCCCTTAAGCCCTCTCCCAACTCTTCTATCAACTTCCTTATTACTGCAAAGTAATCACCCATTTCCAAGCTGTAACCAAGACCTGTCCATTTCACTTTTCCAACATCTCTTGAATGAGACAAGGTCCTTTTTCTCCTCTGACCTTGACATCATCCTGGTGCCCTCATCATTCATACCTAAATGACTTTAACAGCCTGCTGGGGGGATCTGGCAGCCTCAAATATTTCCTCAATCCAACCTCCATTTGGGGCCATCAAAGTGATTTTCCTAAAGCACAAGTCAGAGCATGTCACATCTCTGAATTCATAAACTCCACTGGCTCCCTACTGCCTCTAGGATCAAAAACAAAGTGCTCTGTTTGGCTTTTGAACCCCTTCATAACCTAGTCCCTCCTGCTTTCCAGTCTTCTTTATATCTTATTCTCTGGCCTCATGGTGACACACACAATATACTCCATTTTCTCAGGCTGTCTCCCACACCTGAAATGCTCTCCCTTCTCATCTCCTACTGACCCACCCCTGACTTTCAGTCCCAAACAAAATCTGAAAGCCTTTCCCTACCACTATTTATTCTCGTAACCTTCCCTCCTTTAATTGTCTCTTTATCTTGCATAGAGGTTATCTGAAAATATTTTTTTGTGCTTTTGGTCTCTCCCATTAGCAGGTGAGCTCCCTGAGGGCAGGGACTATCTTATGCCTTTTTTCTGTCTTCAGCACTTAGCATAGTGCCTGAAAAATAGATAGTAGGCACTTAATGTTTACTGACTAAATACCCAAGACTTTTGTAATTTGTAAAATGGAAAATAGTAATAGTTCACAGGCTTATTGTGTAGGTAAAGTAAGACAATATGGGCAAAGCACATTGTAAAATGTTAAATAAAGCACACAAAAAAATGTCAATCATGACAAAAAAAAGTGACCTTTAAAAGTTGATAGTAAGTTAATTATTTCTCAATTTCATTCATAAGCTTTTTTGCTCATCTCTTATTTTTACTGTATCAGCATCTTCTTTCTTATGTCTTAATGAAAATGTTCATGATCAAGTTTTAAATCCTTATCTCACAAAAACCATATTCAAAATATTTAAATAGGTATATTTGTATTTTTCATTCCCCAATTGCACTATCAAAACCCTGATAAAACAAGACTTAACCATATAATGTATGGAGAAAAAAGTATAAAAATATTTTAGTTTCTCTTTCACTATTAAAAATTAATCCACACCGGCTGGGGAAAAAAGTTAAATGCTAAGTTTCTTGGTTGCATAATGAGATGACAAAATGCGTTCCAAAATCTCGAATAGAGAAACGAATAGATTTTCAAATACTGATTTTAACTCCAGATGTTCATATTTCACAAATATTCATTCTGGCAAGTGAAGTAATTTCTCCATTAGGCCTAAAAAAAACAAATTCAAAGGAAATAGGCATATTCAACTGGTGAGTCTGTAAAACAAAATTTAAAAGACCTGGTCTCTTTATCATATTTGTAAATTTAAAAATTCAATGTCCAGGTATAACACCATCTATTATTCAAATGAGTTTATTGGTCTGTTCAGATATTTACACTCAGAGATGGTATTATTAGTAATTGTCTATGGAAACTTTCAGAAAGTTTGGGACTATGAAAAATGCCACTGCTTTTCTTTGAATGTCCTGCTGAGTTAAAGATGTTTGGCATAACTACTTAGTTATAAGGATTAAAAATGTAAGCCTGTGTAGTAATATTTTAGAAGTTAATGTATTTAAGCAAACAAAAGTTTAATCATTTTTAGGCTTGTCTGAAACTAGAACAGCAAAAATAATCTTGTTACTATGTATTTACTTTTCATTAATTCTCAAAATTAAAATGCACACAAAGGCCAACATATGACACTAACAATAAACGCAAATACTTTTCTCAAGGAACTTTTTCCCCCACCATGGAAAATGATAGCCACCTTTCACCTGATTGGTACATTTTTAGCAGAATATGAGAAAAGTTAACCTTTCAGAACACAGCCATTAATTCAAACATTTGTTTTTTTCCTCCTTTGAGATTAAACTTGTTAGCATACAAATCCTTTATGAAATCAGCATTTGATAGTAGTAAGAATATATCACTTGCTGAAGCTTATAATCTTATAGTAGGCCTCAAATCAAGAGTTGAGTAGGAAGCCAGAAAGAGAGCTTATTCACTAGCATGGCACCCAAAGAAATCTTTCCTCTTCCTGCCAAAAAGTGAGACAACAAGGAAGTCATCAATGCAGCTCAGTTTTCCAAAGATTAACCTAGGTAGAGCACAAAAACAAAACCTAGTCTTACACACCAACACTAAGCATACAGCGTGTAATGGTACTAACAACAAACACTTTAACTCATAAAGTGAAGGTGACTTTCAGATGAAGTGCCCAAAAAAAATGCTGAGTATTAACAAGTCATTTATCCTAAAAAGTTTCTAGGAAATACAAAACAGGAGCAAATGGTAGTAGTAAGAGACTTCTTTCCCCAATCCAACAAAAAGCCATTAGAAATGGGGCTTCACACATTTACAAAATCACACTTGGTTGGAGAGGGGATTTGAGAAAATAACATACATAAAAGACAAGACTCAAAAGCACAAAATTGAAGAGAACTGGGTTCTTCACATTACTGCAAAAATATGGCCATAATGCATTTTTTCCTTTTCATTCATGTAGCTTTAGCAGAATTTTTGTTTCAGAATCTCTGGTTTTATCATCAGTGTAGGGATCTCCTAAAACAGAAACCTCTCCCGTTTCAGGTAGGGAAGCCTCACCAAGACACAACTGAAGATCTAAAAAGTTAAGTCATTTGCTTGGGACCACACAACCCAAAGGGTATCTGTAAGTAGTATAAAAACCAACTCTTCCCCTGAGTCTAAGGCAAGCCACCATGACAAGATGCTCTAACAGTCCAACTATAACAAAATGGGACAAGATGCAATGGAGAAATCAGCTTCATAGGATGATTTTAAACCGTTACAGCAGACACCTAAAAGCAGTTTTAAAAATCAAATATACTTCACGAGGAAGTAATTTTTTAAAATTGGAACGAAGTGAATGAAATGAAGTGCTCAACTTTCTAGATGTTTGGTTTTTAATTCTCCTCCCCTAATTCAAGAACAACATCCTAAGTCTATTCTTTATCAATTGAAAAATTTGTTTAACTCACATCGTCTCCCCCGTCTTGGCTACGTGACAAAGAAACTGATCCAGCACTGGACAAACTTCTTTTTTTCCCCTCTTCTCAAAATCTGGGTGGGTGATTTAAAAGAAAAAGAAACAAAGTTAAAGCAAGTATACCTTAAATATGGAGCAGTATTTTTTTTCCCGGTGCTCATCCCCCCCCCAACCCAACTCCCCCTACAAATCAGAAACTTTTCCCCAAGTCCCTCCCACTGTCATTCAAAAACAGCACAGAAGCCAGGGCCAGGCCGAGTACCCACGACGCCTCGGGTAGCTTTGGGGAGAGACCCCGACCCCGTCCGGGGGATACTAGGGGGGCCCTACCCCTCTCCCTGGCAACCCGAATCCACGGGCTGCGGCTTGGAACGTGAGAACCCCATGGCTCCAGTGACACCACCTGGGCCGGGCCGGGCCGGGGAGAACTCTCACAGTGCGGGGCCGTCCAAAAAAGTTCCCGGCCGCCGCCGCCGTCGTCGTCCTGGAGGAGGTCAACAAGTGGGGGCGGGGAGGGCTCCAGTTTCCTTTTTCCCCCCCTTTTCTTTCTTCCCTCCCTCCATTCTGGGTTATGGGGGAAGGTCCAGCCGCCCCCCCAGCCCCCCACGACGGCTCCCGACACAAAGCCCCGGGCGGGGCGGGGCTGCCCCCAGGGCCCGGTCCGGCGAGGAGGGGGACGGCGCGGGGGACCCCCCTCCCCCGGCCCCCACCTTTGAGCGCCTCCTGCAGCCTTTCCATGTCCATGGTGGCCCGCGTCCCTCGCCGCCGCCGCCGCCGCCTCCCTCCGCGGTGTCCCGAGTCCCCGGGCCCGGAACGCCGCCGCCCCCCCGCCGCCCTCACACGCGCGCCCCCACGCAGGCCGCACACACGCAGGCACACGCGCGCACACTCGCGCCGTCCCGGCCCCCTCTCCCTCACACACACGCGCGCACACTCGCCTCACACTCGCGCCCTCACCCCCACACACATACACGCACACGCACACCCGCGCACAAACACACAGACACACACACACACGCACACACGCACACGGAGGCGACGATGGCACCGGCGGGGAGAGGGGCGAGCGAGCGAGCACCTCCCGAGTGCCCACAATCAGCTCCCCAACATGGCGCCCGGCACGTCACCGCGCGCACGCTCCCCGGGCCGCCGTCCTCGTCCCCGCCGCAGCTCGGCGCGGCCCCGCGCCCCAGCGCGCCCCCAAGGGCTCTGGGCGGGGCCACGGCCCAGGGGCGGCCGGAAGCGCACCTGGGAGGTGGGGCCGAGGGCGGGGCCTCCGTGCCGACGCCCCGCCCCCCAGGCCCGGAGCGAGGCTGCGAGCGAGACACCAGCCAAGCTGTGCGCCTGCGTCTGCGGCTGCAGCTGGCGCTACTTCTAGGCACGTAGCGTCTCATCCCGAGAGCTCCTGGGACCCGGGAGGAAACTGAGACCCGGGAAGGGAGAGAACGAAGAGCACCGGCTCTGGGGACAGAAATCCCGAGTTCAAATACCACCCCTAGTGCATTCGATTGTGAACTCCTTGAGGGTGGGCACTCTTAGTCCTTGAATCCCAGCATGTATAGCCCAGAAACTGGCATATTATGGGTAATTAATAAATATTGATTGGTTGATTGATCCATTAGATAGTAAGCCCTTTGAGGCCGGGCACTCACAGATCTCCTTGTATCCCAGCATTTATAGCCCAGTGTCTGGCATACGGTGGCTGATTAAATACTGATTGATTCATCCATTAGATAGGAAGCCCCTTGAGGTTACACACTCTTAGACTTCTTAATGTAGTACATTTAGCATTTAGCACAGTGCCTAGCACACAGTCGGGACTTAATCAATGTTAATTGGTGGATAGATTGATGACTGCCTTTGGAAGAATCATATCACCTTTCTTGCAAATTTCCCCATCCATCCATTGAGGGGATTTTGTGCTAGATGGTAGACAGACTCTGAGGTCCATTTCAACACTATCATTCTTTCATTTAATAAATATTTATTAAGTGCCTACTATGTGCCAAGCACTGTGCTATCATAGTATCACAGATATAGACTAGCCAAAAGGGCCCTGAGAGTCAAAGCTTCTCAACAGACTGTTGGGGAAACTGACTTGTGGGAAGGGTACCGTGTTTGCCTTCTAGACCTCAGTTTCCTCATCTGACAAATGAGGGAGTTGGACTAGATAGCTTCTCCATTTCCTTCTAGCTGTAATAATTCTATGATCTGGAGCTGAAAGGGGATATTGGAGGCAATCTAATCCAACTTCCTCTTTGAGGGATGGAAGGCACCTCAGATTAAGCCTAATGTTCAGACCCATTCCATGAGAATGAAAATAAGCCCCACAGACAGCCAGAAGTCACAATAATAATGCAGGTTTGCAAAGCACTTTACTAAGACTTATCTTCTTGGGTTCTCTCTACAAGCAGGGGAGGTAGGTGCTATAATTATTCCCCTTTGACTCAGAGAGGATAAGAAACTTGCCCGGTAGGAAAGTCACTTACCCCCTCTCTGCCTCAGTTTTCTCAACTATAAAATGGGGATCATAGACCTACCTCCTAGAGTTATAGTGAGGGTCATATAAAATAAGACTTGTAAGGGGGTGAAGGGGAAAGTAGGAGCATGAATCATGTAACCATGTTAAAAATGAATATTAATAAATGTTTTAAAAAAAAAAGACTTGTAAGAATTGTTTAACTCACTCAGTGCCTGGTACATAGTAAATGCTAGATGAATGTTAATAACAATTCCTGCCCTCAGTAGGCTCACATTTCAAAACTGGGAGGAAACACATTAAAAGAACTTAAAAAGATAATTATGTACTTCCTGTATTGGTGGCTTTATATCTCCTACTCTTCAAGTTCCCTTCTATTTATTTGCCTTTCTGAAACCTCTGAAGGAGACAAGTAAATAATAACTAGAAGAGGGAGAGCAATAACCAAAAGGGGGACACCCACGTCAAACCCTGAAGAAGTCAAGGGATTCTAAAATAAGGTGAGGAGACAGTGTATTCCAGCCACCCACATACAGAGATGGTAGATGGTTTGCTGACTTGAAGAAGTATAAGTAGGTCATATCAAGAGAGAGAGAGAAATAGACAGACAGACGGATGGATGGATGAGTGGATGGATGGATGGATAGGTGGGTGGATGGATGGATATATATTTTCATATTTGATGACTTAAATGGGAACTACAAGAAGTTAATTTGGCTGGAACATGGCATGTGGGGAAGAATACTATGAAAGAATTCTTGAAAGGTAGACTGGAGCCAGATTTTAAATTGATTTTATTCAATCAGCATTCACTGAGTGCCTACTCTTTGCCTAGTGCCTATGTTATTTCCAAAGCCAAGGTTCAGGACTCATAATAACACGGGATATCTGCCTTTTTCCAAAGCCCTGTTAAAAGTAACCTTTCTTAGGGCAGCTACATAACACAGTGAATACAGTACCAGGCCTAGAGTTGGGAGGATCTGGCTTCTAATGTGGCCTTAGGCTCTTCCTAGCTATACAACCTTAGGGCAGCATTGGCGAACCTTTTAGAGATCATATGCCCAAACTGCAACATCAAGCCACTTGTGAGACACCTCCCCATTACCCCAGAGAGTTGAGGGAGGAAGTGCTTGCATTGGGCTGTTGGGCAGAGGGATGGAGCATGCAAAAAATGTCCTCAGGCACAGTGGAGAGGGGGAACAGAGCAGCCCCCTCCAGAATGCCAGGACATGTTGCCACCAACCCAGCCCTAGGGAATTCACTTATCCTCAGTTGCCTAGTCCTTCCCATTCTTCTGCCTTGGGAAAAAAAAATTATATATATATACATATATATATACTTAGTATTTATTCCAAGGCAGAAGGTAAGGGTTAAAAAAATACACTTTCTTTTCTTCAAATTGGACTATGTCAGAAATTCTGGAAAATATGGCTCCAAGCCACTGGGCTAGGCACTCAGGCCAATATAAAAATGACTAATAGAACTTCCAAACAAGGACTTTATAATGGTTTAATAGAAAAGATAATACATGTAACAGAAGTAAAAATACTATAATAGCTAGCATTTATATAGCACCTGTTATGTGCCAAGCACTGTGTTACATGCTTGAGTTTTGTTTTTTTTTTTAAACCCTTACCTTCTGTTTAAGAATGAATTTGAAGTATAGGTTCTAAGACAGAAGAGTGTTAAAGGCTAGGCAATGTGGGTTAAGTGACTTGTCCAAGATCACACAGCTAAGATGTGCTAGAGGCCAGATTTGAACCCAGGTCTAATTGGACTCCAGGCCTGGTTCTCTATCCACTGTTTTACCTAGCTACCCCCATGCTATATGCTTTTTACAAATATTCTCATTTGATCCTCACAACAACGCTAAGCAATATTTACTATTATTATTCCCATTTTACAAATGAGAAAACTGAGGCAGGCAGAAGTTAAATGACTTTCCCAAGGTCACATTGCTAGTGTGTATTTTAAGCTGAATTTTAATTCAGGTCTTCATGATTCCAGGCCTGTGCCACCCAGTTTCCACTACAAGTAAAAAGTAGAGTGTGACAAGTTTGTTCAAGAGGTTCAAAGTTCAGAGGGAGGAAAGATTACTTCCAGTTGGAGAGGATTCAATTCAATTCAAATTCAATAAATATTTTAAAGTGCCTGTTATAGTAAAGGTATTATATCAAATATGAAGGATATCAAGATGGAAAATGGTGCTCAATCCTTGCCCACAAGGAACTTTCCCTCTAGTGGAGGAATTAAGAGGTAAGTACAACCATACTACAAATGAATGCCCGAGGCAGAGGCAATATCTGACATAGGCTTTAAATGAGTGTAAGAAAAAGAAGCAGAGAAGAAAGAAGAGAGCCATTTTCTGATATGGAGGATGGGAAGCCAAGAGAAAGAATTATTAGCAGATAAGAGCTGGTAGTAGTCCTCTACTACCATGATAATGTTGGAGAGTTATGTTACAACCAGACTTTGATTAGTCTTAAATACCAGGATAAGGAATTTGTATTTTACTCTCTGGATAAAGATCTCAGAAGTAAAAAATCAAAACCACTGAAGAAAGGAAGAAAAAACTGGAGAGACAGACAGACAGACAGACAGATAGACAAAGTGCTAAGGAAAGAGCCTCAACAAAACAGCCACACTGAAAACTGATAAAAGAGCCTTGAAAAACAAAAACACGGATAATTCTTTAAAAATAAATAAATAAATAAATAACGAGGCACTTACCAGTTGTGGAATTATTAACAAATTATAGTATATGAATATAATGGAAAACTATGTTGTGATAGGAAGCTAGGTGGCACAGTGCATAGAGTACCAGGTTTGGCATCAGAAAGGCTCGAGTTCAAATCCAGCCTCAGACATGTACTAGTTGTGTGATCTTGGGCAAATCACTTGACCCTGTTTGCCTCAGTTCCCTCCTCTGAGGTGGAGAAGAAAATGGCAAACCACTCCAGTACCTTTGCCATGAAAATCCCAAAAGGGATCACAGAGAGTCAGACAAGACTGAACAAGAATGACATGGAAAAAAATTGCAAAAAAAAAAAAAATAGATTTCATGGATGAGATCTTCAATTTATTGAATTATAGAAACATAACTTATTTTGACTTGCATTTCTACTTCTGCCACTTTCTTAACTTCTCTAATCCTTCAGTTTCATAATGTTTCTTCCCTGTTACCAATCAAGAGTTTCTTTGCCACTATCCATTTGGTAACTTGCTGGCGGAGTCCTTAAATGAAGATGAGAGAGTATCTGTCGATACCCTAGAACCCTTATAGCCACAGCCTGTGGGTCCTGACTTTCAGTCCTACTGAAAGGGATAATTAAGGGGAACAGTATAACAACAAATATTTTGGACAGTTGTCCAAGGACCAACCAAGGATTGTCAGTAAGCAATAACAGTTTTTGGTCATTAGTGTAGAGGAACCATCCATGGACTATTTGTTTCCTATAATTCCTGAAGCTGAATTTACTCATTAGAGGTAAATTCTCTGAACTATATATTTCAGAAGACCCTTAACGAGCTCATCACATGGTGGCATCTGCAATTGTGTACTTGGATGGGGTGCTGAAGCTTCCCTCTGGTAGCTTTAAGGACAGCAGAGTCCCATGAGGGAGTCTGGTGTAAACATCCAAGATATAGTGTCAGGAAAGATGGGGTCTAGAGGAGAGAGGTGGGCATAAAATAGTCCAGAGTTGGACACACTGAAACTCAAGCATCTCATGAAGACATGCATGATGGCTGTGAGAAAAGTCAGCACTCTACAGATGCTTACAAGCACTAAGATAGGATGGGATGGGAGCAGAGCATCCTTTAACTCCCATCTTCAACACCAGGTCCATGAAGGATTTGTGCCATCTTCTTGCTACGTTCAGGAGACCAGGGAATTAACTGAGGATTGATTAGTGCTGAAGACATTTGGAGCAGCTGCAAAGAACATTTACAACCTGATTCAATTCCTTGCTGTTTACTTTGCTAACCTGTTTCATTGAATGTTTTTTATTTTATATTTGTGACATGATCTGGCATAGATATACAGTCATAGGAGCTGGGAGCTCTGGATCCGAATAGGTGATGGCCCAAATAGTACTATAAAAGTATACAGCTAGGTGGCTAAGTGGATTGAGAGGCAGGCGTAGAGGTGGCAAGGTCTTGGGTTCAAACTTGACCTCAGACACTTCTGAGCTGTGTGACCCTAGGAAAGTCACTTAACTCCTATGATCTAGCCCTTACCATTCTTCTGCCATTGAATCAGTACACAGTGTTGATTCTAAGACAGAAGGTGAGGGGTTTTAAAACAATCAAAAAAAACTTTGGAAGGAGATGGAGACAATGTGATGCAAAATAGTGCTCCTGAAAGCCTCTAAGAAAGAGATGTGACATGGATGGATCAAGGAGTGGCCATTGTTGAAATTTTTGGTCTTTTGATCTATGGAAGAGGAAAGATCTAAGCCATAGATATATAGATGGCCCAGTTCAAATGACCTCCATGAAACCTTTCCTGATTCCCATGGCTAGAAGTAACAATCTTTCCCCACATCTGAAATTCCTTAATGCTTTATTTGCACCTTTTTCAGAGCATTTATCCAGTATTGCCTTGCATTATATTTATTTGGCCACATATTATTTTTCTCCCTAAAAAAAATCATGAACTCCTTGAGAAGGATGGGGAAAATTATCTATAAGTTCCCTGTTGTGGCTCCAATTTTATGATTCTGAAGTAGTCAAGAAAGGTTTGAAAGTGCTTTGTTTTCAAACACATAGCCCCACACCTTGACCCATTGGAGGCACTCTATCACTATATGTCATTGAATAAATATTCATTTTATCAAAGTACAGCCAAAGTCTCACCTGCTTTGTGATGTCCTCCCCACCCTCTCTCTGACATTCCTATTACACTTTAATTTACATCACACCATTTAACCTTTCTTTGCTGGCTAGAATAAAGGACTCTGAAGACCAAGTCAACCTTTGGGCATTCTTTTTTAATCCATCCTTAAAAATGTTCACTCAGTCCACTCAGAATTTATTGTTTGCTTAGACCTGGGTTCTACATCTTGAGGTTTTATTCCCAACAAATACTCATTATAAAGACAGAAATATGAACCATGTTTGCTGAATAATGATATCCTTGACTCCTTCGCCTAATTTTTGTTGGGGTCCTTAGCTTCATGTGCATAGCAATCAAAAGAGGATCTTGGGAAGAAGATAAGCTTTCCCACAGTGCCTTTGGGTATTTTTTGTCAAGGCTTAAAAAAATGTTTCAAGAATACAGGCTCACAGTTATTTAAAAGGAGTTAACAGAATTTTCTAACCCTAAGTCCATGTTGGTGAACCTATGGCACATGTGTCAGAGGGGGGCTACTCCTCTACCCCACTCCATGTGTGCCTGAGGACACTTCTCACATCACCCACCCCTCTGTCTAGCAGCCCAATGGGAACACTTCCTCCCTGCCTGGAATAAGAGGAGGGGGAGTGTCACATGCAGAATGAGAGGTACAGTTTGGGCACTTGGTCTCTAAAAGGTTTGCCATCACTGCTCTAAGCATGCCATAGTGCTGCTTTAGCTGCCTTCATGGCTGTTAGAACAAACTGTTCTTATCTGCTCGTTCCACAGGGAAAAGTCTTCACACGCTTGGGGCAGACCCTCCCCCCAACTCACCAAAGGATTTGTGGCTCCTAGGTTACCCCTCAACGTGCTTTAGCCCTCCTACTGATATGATTTACCACTAGACATGCTACTGCTTCTTGGGGCCACCAGTGAGATTTGGTGAGAAACGAACAATGGCGGATGAGTTGCCCTTAAAAGGCTTTGGCAAGCCCTCCCATCAGAGGTGCTTTGAATACTCATATACCCCAGTGGTCAATGGACAGTAGCAGATGATGGAAGGACACCCAGCAGATGGAAGCAAAGAACAGCTTGACAAGCATAATTAATCATTCAATCAATCAACAAGCATTTTTTGGTTATCTTTTCTTATATATAGTTTTATATATAGTTTATATTTTCTATATATAAAATACTTTTCTATACATATCTATATATAGTTATCTTTTCTATATATATATATCTACATATAGATATATATAGTTATCTTTTCTATACATATATAGATATATGGTTATCTTTTCTATATATATATATCTATGTAGATATATATAGTTATATTTTCTATATATATAATACTTTTCTATGTATATCTATATATATATTATCTTTTCATATATATAATATATAATAATATATAATTTCTTATATAGAATATATGATATTTATATAATCATTTCTTATATATAATATATAATAACACATTTAATAATATATAATGTATTATATTAATAATATTAATAATATATAATAATACAAATATATCAACATAACATAATAATATAATACAGACGATTTGTTAAAATTTTGTAATAAATTCTAATAAATATGCATATCCAAGAGAACCAAATTCTCGCATTATCTAAGTCCAAAAACCTATGTCTCATTCTTTCTTCCTCCTCCCTCCTACCCTTCTCTCTTCCCCAAGAAGGCAGGTAATATGATATAGGTTGTACATATATTATCATATAATACATATTTTCCTATTCATCAGGTTGTGAATCCAGAAACATATGGCTTACACTAGAGAGAAATTCATGGAGGAAATAAAGCGATGAATAATACGTTTCAATCTGCATTCAGGCTCGCTCTGTTCTTTCTATGGCGATGGAGATCCTTTTTGGTCCCAAATCCCTGGGACTCAACAAGATTTTTATTTGCGTGAATTTTATGCTACGTCAAGACGTGAAGAGATGGCCAGCGGATATAAGGAAGAGGAGAGATGACTCCTAGCAGAGATGAGGCAATAGCCAGCTGAGAAAGGAGCCTTTTCATGGCATTCCCACTGGCTACTGATGGCTCTGTAGCATAGGAGGTGTGACCTGACCTGGCCTCAAGTTTATTCTGGTTACGAGCTTTCCCATATGTCCATTCTAGGAGTGTGCTCTGGCCATATCAGTACCCAATGTATGTGCTTTCCATATGTATGCTTGGCCACCTACATTTCCTTCATAGAGTATCACTAGTCACATATCTTCTCTCTATGTCTACCCTTCTCCACTGGAGACATGGTTACCTGTGGAAGAATTTCACTATCTGTATATACTTGGGGAAGAGAGAAAGCAGGGAATCTTTTTATTTTCAGCCTTTACTTTCCATCTTAAAGTCAATACTGTGCAGTGGCTGTAAGAAAAAAGAGTGGTAAGGGCTAGGCAGTTGGGGTTCAGTGACTTGCCCAAAGGGTAGGAAGTGTCTAAGGACAAATTTGGATCCAAGACTTCTTGGTTCTAAGTCTGGCTCTTAATCCATTGAGCCACCTAGCTGCCTCCATCCTTTTTTTAAATTACTATTTAACTAAATTCCTTTTGTTCTGAATTAATTTGCCACTTCCAGTCTGGCTACCAAGCTAGACTGCTTAGTGACTGCTCAGTAGATATTTGACTGTCTGATTCAGATACTGAAGATAATAAAAATATGAAAAGCGTACTTCACAATGAGGAGAAGGACCAGTCCTCCTTCAAGAGCAATTAGAGGAAATTAGCCAGCAGGGCAAAAGAGGGCTGGACCTTTAGACAGGAAATCACCTGAAATCTAAAAGAAATCCAACTATCAATAACATGGAATTAGGTCTTAATCAATGATACATGTAAAACCCAGTGGAATTGTGCATTGGCTAAGAGGGGTTGGGAGGATTTGGAGAGAGGGAAAGAACATGAAACATGTAACTATGGGAAAATACTCAAAATAAAAATAAAAATATTTAAAAAATGAAATCTAAAAGAAGCTTCACCCCAAGTTCTCCTCCTACTAGAATTCTTTCTAAATTCAAGATATTTCTGAACTCTTGAGTTATCAAAGTCTCCACTGTGAGACTATTTATGGGTAATCCCATGCCATGTGTCCAGTAGTTACATGCCTGGAGGGACAGAGATTTTTTTTTTGGACCCTTACCTTCTGTCTTAGAATCAGTATCGTGTATTGGTTCCAAGACAGAAGAGCGGTAGGAGCTAGGCAACAAAGAAAGTATTTGAGGACACATTTGAACCCAGGATCTCTTAGTCTCCAGGCCTGGCTCTCAATGCACTGAGCCAACTAGATGCCCCTTAAAGTGATTTTTAAAAAGGAATAGGAAAATATAAGTAAAATAGGGTACAAAAGTGGGGTAAGTTGAATAAAAGTTAAGTGAAACTGCATAGGTATGCACAGTTCTGTTTTTGTTAAAGGTCATAGGGTGTCATGGTCATCATTACTTATTGTGCACAGAATACTGAATGGGATGGTATTTTTATTATAAACCCATTTATTTATTTGTTAAGCCCTTACTTTCCACCTTAGAACCAATATTGGTTCTAAGGCTGAAGACTGGTAAGGCTGGGCAATGGGGGTTAAGTGACTTGCCCAGGGTCACACAGCTAGGAAGTGTCTGAGGCCAAATTTGAACCCAGGATCTCTCATCTCTAGTCCTGGTTCTCAATCCACTGAACCACCCAGCTGCCCCTTATAAACTCTTTTACACAGCAATTGTGGCTTTTTTCCCTACCTTTCTACTCCTCCCCCACCCTCCCACCCCCCACCAGCATGCTGCAGGCTCCGTTAATGTTGCTGACCTCTTAGGGGCAGAATTACAAAAATGGAACAAGGATTTCTTGCCCTCCAAAGGCTCATGGTCTTAAAGATCCAGCTGCAGTGGCTAGTAAATATAGCAAGCATTTAATTAAGCACAATATCTGGCACATAGTAGATGCTTAATAAATGTTTGTCTTTGAGGCTCCATCTTCACTGCAGTGGGAAACAGGATGAGCACGTCCCAGGTGCCACAAGCAGGCTCTGTACACCCTCCAAGTGACCAGGCAGGAGACTATCACCCATGTCAGAGCACATGTGGCCTCCCAAGAGGGCCCTACTTCTAGGGGCCTCTCCAAAGGAGAATGAAGCCATCGTGGGACAGTGTGGGTTGGAGCCTGTGGCCACTCTGGAAGTGGCTGGGCAGATGCTAAGAGGTAAAGTCTATGGCTCTGACCCAGGCTGGAAAAGTTAGGGGTCAGACTCCCAAGCTGACCAAACAGAGGAAGAAAAAGAAGTTGGGAGTGTGCCAGAAAAGGGATGCAATACAACCAATGCTTCATCAATGTAGTGCTCACCTTTGGCAAGAAGAAGGGCCCCATTGCCAACTCCTAATCTCCTGGTAGCATCTGTCCCCAGTAAAGTTGCTATGACATACATATATACATAAATGAATTTAAAAAATGTTTATCTTGTCCAAAAGCATGAGAAAAGTGAAAAAATACCTATTTTCCTAGCAGAGGAGGTTGACTATGACCATGCTTTTTGCCCAAGGAAATACTATTACACTTGAGGATAAATCAATTACAATTGGGTTGTTCTTTTATCATGTGGTATTTATCACATTTTGCCTTGTATCAATAAATATTTGAAGAAGAAAGAGAAATGGAGAGAAGAAAAGAAAGAAAAACAGTTCATCAAAGTAAAAAATGAAAATGGTGGAAGAAGAAAAAAAGAAAGGAGAAAAATGAGAAAGAACATAAAGGCAAGGGAAAATGAAAGAAGAGAAGGATCAAAAAAAAGCAAATGAGTAGGAAATTGTGGCCCAGAAAATGAAGAAATTATTCAAAGTCACAGAGATGACAACTAGTTAAGAAGAGAGATGGATAGAGAAAGAGACAGTGACAGACAGAGAGAGCAAGAGAGAGTGAGGAAAGGAGGAAGAAGGAAAAAGTTAAGAGGAGAGAAGAAAGAAAAATGAGAAAGGAAGAGAAAGAACAAGGAGACGCATAAAGTGGAAGGAAAGAGAAAGAATGAAGGAAGGGGGTCAAGCAAAAGGAAGATCTTGGGTCTTTGGACTTTTCCTTTGTTCTTTTCCATTCTGAAGTAAAGGAAGCAGAGTTTCTGATTTGGGCCAGGAGCCCAAGTCCTGAGTATCCAGGGGCCTAGAAATCCAGGCCATGTGTTGGAGCCAGACCCCCAGCAATACCCTGAGGAAAAAGGGTCCAACGGGCTAGCCCAGTAGAAGCTGGCTGCCATGAACTTAGTTAGATCAATGCTATGTAGGAAGTAAGCTAAACTGCAAGTCTAATTCTATCCCTAGAGAATGAAGTGGTATACAGGGAGTTAAATGTCCCAGAGGTGTTGAGGCAAATGTTTCTTCTTGCTTCTGATAGAACTTGAAGTAAATATTCTTTTATGGAATCTGGAATGTTAGTCAATAGCCCCCTAAAAATGGGACAAACACAGCCAGTAGGAGACTTGAGTTGATGGCAGACAAGAGAGACACTCCAATCCCCTCTGGGTACCCGAGTGTCCTGAGCAGGGAGAGATAAGTGGCTTGACCCTCAGAGAGTGAGGTCTGAATCAACTCAGGTTACATTTGGATGCTTATAGAGGAGAGGAAGAGAATTCCCAGGGAATCCCAGCATAATCAAAGGCTTAATTTTCAGAATGAACACATATGCCAGGGTCAGAGAACAGATTTGCCTAATTGGAATGCAGAAGTCCTGCTTCTGCTGGTCCAGGTATGTCTCGGAGGTGGGGTGGCATCAGCAAATACAAGAATGAGAACAGCCAGAGTTTCTGTCTGGCATACAGAGACTTTTCTGCCCAGGTTCGAGTAAAGTTTATTTTTATACACTTTGAGATCATACATATGGTTAGCATGGATTTTCATTTTCAATATACATTTTTTCTTGTAGGTAATGGATTAAGTCATACGTTAACTTTGTTACTAACAACTTTTCATTCTCCAGTAACTATCAATATTTTTCAAAGGTATGTTTGACATGTTTCCTAGGCTGGGACGTACCAGTCTTTTCATGGAACAACTTCTCTATTTTTCATCCATTGTCCTACTGACATACTGAAATCAGGGAGTCTTGTCATTTCTTAGTTTCCCATTATGTAAGCTCCTGTGTATGGGAATGAAAAATCCAAGTACAGTTTTGTTAGGGTTTAAAATCTTCTGCATTAACTCACCATTTGCTAGTTTGTTATGAAGTGACTTTTTTTTAGGGGAATTTCTGTATTATTACATGTAAAGGTGGGACTTTCCTAGGAGTTTGTAGAGGCCCTAGGCAGCCTTTAGCTGTATTTCTGTATTTCCCTGGGGCTGAGTAGGGATATTGATTACAATAATATCAATAATAAGGAGTGTTTATTAAGAGAAGAGTCACACAGGGGAATTTAAGTGGGTGTTTTCTGTCCTTCCTGAGGCTGCTTTGCAGACTACAGGGTCACACCTGCAACCATGTCAGATAGAGTGGACTTGATGGCTCCTGGCACTGGAGTATAGGGTTTATGTCGAAAAGTAGCAGCAGACCAGGTTGATGGGCAGGTCAGACTAGTTTATGTATCCTCTAAACAGTGGAGTTCTGGAATAAAGGGGTGATGATAAGACAAAACAAAACTATTAAGGTATAGATAAAATGGAAAGCTAGGCCAAATTGTTTATATCATCGCCCTGTCAATAAATATTTATTAAGGGGGCAGATAGGTAGCTCAGTGGATTGAGAGCCAGGCCTAGAGATGGGAGGTCCTAGGTTCAAATCTGGCCTCAGACACTTCCCAGCTGTGTGACCCTGGGCAAGTCACTTCACCCCCGTTGCCTAATCCTTACCACTCTTCTGCCTTGGAGCCAATACACAGTATTGACTCCAAGATGGAAGGTAAGGGTTTAAAAAATAATAATAAACAAACAAATAAATAAATGTTATTTATTTATTAAGCACCTCTGTACCAGGCTCCTGTACAGGTACCTTGATCTCTATTGCCTACATATCCCAAAAGGCAGTGCACAGAATTCGCTGGGTATCATCATGCAGCATAGATTTAGGGCAACTACATATTCTTCTAACACATACACACATGCAAAATTAAAGACAAAACAGTCTCCTGGTGGGCCTATTGTATGGGGAGGAGTTAGCAGAGGAGAGAGCCTGAGATCTTGCTGATGTGGGTAAGAATAGATTTCAAGATCTAGGATGGCTAAAGGACTAGAGCCAACATGAAAACTGACTGAACTTTAGGGCAGGTAGGTGGCACAGTGGATAGAATGCCAGGCCTGGAGTCAGGAAGACTCATTGTCCTGATTTTAAGCCTGGCCTCAGACACTTTAGTAACTCTGTGACCCTGGGCAAGTCACTTAACCCTGTTACCTTGGCTTCCTCCTCTGTAAAATGAGCTAGAGAAGGAAACGGCAAACCACTCCAGTATCTTTGCCAAGAAAACCCCAAATAGGGACACAGAGTATAGGGCATGACTGAAACAACTGAACAACTGATGATGGTTAAGGTCCAGAATAGGAGGTGCCATTACCTGAGAGTTGACCGACATTCACCATCCTGTTGGACTAAAAGTCATTAGGCAGAATTAAGCCACCTGTGTGCTTTTTCCTTCTGGGACATTGACAAGGAGAGAGATGGAATTCCAAGATGACTTGTAGTCCTCCTTTAAGGATTAGGCAGTATCTACTGCTAAGAAGGGGGGCCATGGGTGCTTGCTTCGTGGTCCAATTCCTTGTTACTACTGTGCTTCCTTAAAGGCTTTTCCCTTTGAACTCCTGTCATCTGGCTTAGTCTGGTAAAGTGAAAACTGTATAACAGCTCATGAGCTAAAAATTTTAACAGAGAGTAAATGAAACTTTCAGGGGGTCATGTTGAGGGGATCACCAGCCTTAAATTTCATATATTCAGTTTACATTCAAAACAAATCCTTTGATTATCTCCCCCCTTGTTTCTCCATGCCAGTGATTTCCAGACTGAAGGGGTAATCAATCTTTCACAAAGAGGATGAAGAGGAGCCTACCTGAGTAGGTGAAAGCTCACCCCTTTTGGCATCCCACCTCATCACCATCCACTTTTCTTCTGATTGTAGGGTGGAGCCAAGAACTTCAAATCTCCACTTCAGAGAGAGTCTAGTTCAGAACATCTCCTTTTTCACTGGCTGCTCTACTTTGGGACCTCTCTGTCTTTTCCAATATGACCCAGAGTTCCCCCTTCTCTTCTGCATCCTTGTGTGTTAACTTTCCCCACTAGATTGAAAGCTCCTTGAGGGAATTGTCTGTCTTTCTTTTTTCCTATCTGTCTTCACACAGTAAATGCTTAATGAATGTTTGTTGATGGATGGAGAGCCAGGCCTGGAGATAGGAGGATGATATCCCTGGGAGGCAGGTGTCAATCCTATCTCTACTTTAAAGATGAAGAAACTGAAGGGCAGCTGGGTAGCTCAGTGGATGAGAGTCAGGCCTAGAGACGGGAGGTCCTAGGTTCAAATCTGGCCTCAGACACTTCCCAGCTGTGTGACCCTGGGCAAGTCACTTGACCCCCATTGCCCACCCTTACCACTCTTCCACCTAGGAGCCAATACACAGAAGTTAAGGGTTAAAAAAAAAAAAGAAAAGAAACTGAAGTACAGAAAAATTAAATGATTTGTTCAGTCACATGGCCTGTAAGTAACTGAGGCAGCAATTGAGTTCCAATCTGTCATCAGACACACTAGCTGTGTGACTTTGGGCAAGGCTCTTCTGCCTTGGAACCAATACTTAGTATTGATTCTAAAATAGAAGGCAAAGTTTTCGTGTGTTGTGTGTGTGTGTGTGTGTGTGTGTGTGTGTGTGTGTGTGTGTGTGTGTGTTTGGTTTTTTTAAAGAATGTTTGTTGACTGACTGACTTTCTAAGTATTCTATTTCCCAGCTGGGAAAGAAATGAGAGACCAGCCTCATAAGAATTCAATTCCTCTTAAATCATCTATTCATTTTTCCATCTCTGTTGAAACATTTCTAGAAAGGATTTAGAGAAAAGCACTTCATCAAGTTTATAGAACTTCTTCAATAGAGGGAGGGAAAAAAAAAAAAAAGACAATCCAGAATAGTTGTTTCATGCACATGCCCAGGGAATACTCTCTTTCCTGTTTTGACACAGCCAGCAGTACCACTAGGTTCCAGCTGGACACTCAAACAATATATTTCTTTCCAAAGTAAAGACACAATACTGCAGTTATACCAAAATGTCATTATGCCTGGCATCAGAGTAGGAGAAAATGCCTGCCCTAAAAAATAAAACTCAGTAAAGTATGGTCAAAAGGGTACGTTCTTCCAACACTTGTCGTCAAAATAGATGTTGTTCTAGTTCAATTCATAGCATCACAGATTCAAGAGGGATTGAATAATAATATCAACATCTAATGACATAGCATCCAATACTAACAATAATCTAATAATAATAATGTTATCTAATAATATTAACAATAACTTGCACGTATAGAGTACTTGATTCACAAAGCATTTCATATATTATCACATACAGTAGAATCTACTTTCTCAGGTATTATGAGTATGACAATGCAGAGAGATGGATGCCAAAGTCATCTCCATTTTATAGATAATGAAACTGAGGAAGAGAGTGATTAAATAATTTGCTCAAACAGCCCATGTAGCAATGTGATTCATCTTATTACACTAATGATTACAATGGTAGATGTTTATGTTGCACTTCAAGTATAGAAAGAGTTTTAAGTCCCACAAGCCTATGAGATAGTTACTAAGGTTTTATTATCCCCATTTTTCAGATGATTAAAACGGAGTTAAATGAGAGAGAAATTAGCCTTGTTCAGTTTGGTCCCAGAGGGAAGCTGGAGGAACAATGGGCAGCAGTTGTAAAGTCTTAAACTAGATATCTAGATTAGATGTCATGAAGTTTTCTAACAATTAGAGCTGTCTCCAAATTGGTTGGGCTACTCTGGAAGGTGATGGGTTCTCCTTCATTGGGGGTCTTAACCAGAGGATGGATGGATCCTTGGGGAGTATGCCGTAGTGGGGATTTTTTTGCGTATGGCTTCCTTCCACCTATAAAATTTTATGGAAATCTTTCTCATCTGTTCATGCTCACACCTAGTAAGCCTCAGAAATTAAGGGCTCATGAAGAAAAGAAGTACTATAAAAATCTCAATAGTTTGGTTCCCAACTCAATATCTATAAAAATTTTCACAGGTTAATCCAAGTAGTTCACCTTTACCAGAAACCAATAGAGGCACCCCAAATTGAATTACCCCTGACGCCCCCTGATGCTATAATATCTGTGAGGTGCTCCGCTGGCCACCTCCACTGGCATCAGACTGCCCCTTGCTGCTTCTTTCCTCTAATAAAGCTTTGCTATATCACCCCACTTTGGTCTCATTGTCTCCAGGGTTGAACCCCTGGCAGTCGTACTAACATGAGGAATCACCTCACACCTTTCAGACTAGCTAATTGCGAGGGGGTGAAGGGAGGAAGGTAGGAAGGTTGGATGGAATGGGGGAAAGGAGAGAGGAAGGTAGAGGAAGGGAAAGGAAGATAGTGGTCCCCAGCCCCTGCAGGGGGAAACTGAACAGAGCCCTTCCAGGCTCAAATAGAAGATCTGAGAGCAACTTTAGGGTTTAGAATAGCTAGGTTTTACTTAAATCAGAAAGGGGAAGGTCTAGGAAAAACTAGGAGGTAGATAGAAAGGGAAAAAGGCACCGAGAAAGAGATCAGGGTAGATAGCGTCAGCCAGCCTCCAGGCTCCAGAGAGCAGAGAGACTGAAAAGGTGCCAAACTTTCTCTTTTATACTTTACCCACACCTCCCACAAAGGAAGTGGGAGGTGTTGAGGGAAGTTGTAGAAGGGAATCCTGGGAGTTGTAGTCTCCCAGGGCTTACAATAATTTTAAATGCCACATTCCCCCCTGTGATCCTTTGGGAGACCAGTCTCCCCAATGGATCACAACAAACATAAACAAATTTACAATTACAATAAAATAAAGGGTATATACATCAATACAAGGGAAGAATGGAAACAATTTTTTACAATATAAGGAAATAAAATACTTGGCACTTCTTTTACAAAAAACTTCAGGGGGAAGTCCTCTTTTTTTCACAACTAAACATATAGATACATAAAACAAATGCATTTAAACAAAACAGATGAATTTAACAAAACAAATGAATTTTAACAAGACAAATGAATTTTAAACCAGACAATGAATTTAAAACCCCACAAAGTTCAAAATTTTTTTTTGCATATCCAGTTGCTTTCTTAGGCTCCTGGATCAGCATGTGTTCTCCATGTGGTCTCCAAAGGCATCTCCATTTGGATTCCAGGAGGTAGTAAATCTCTTTTCCTAAAACAACCTAGAGTTTCCATATGAAATAAAAACACAAATCCCCCCTGAGGAAGATAGAAAGAAACACTGAAATAACAGAGAGGGATATATAGCTGAGGCAGGAGGCATATGAATCATTGCCAATCAAATTCATCAGAAAAAGATAACACAAAAAGGCCAAATGACTATTGGATGAAAAATTCTAAACATCCAATTCTAAATTTTATATGGAAAACTAGGAGGTAGATAGAAAGGGGAAAAGGCACCGAGAGAGAGATCAAGGTAGATAGTGTCAGCCAGCCTCCAGGCTCCAGAGAGCAGAAAGACTGAAAAGGTGCCAAACTTTCTCTTTTATACTTTCCCTGACACTTCCCACAAAGGAAGTGGGAGGTGTTGGGGAAGTTGTAGAAGGGAATTCTGGGAGTTGTAGTCTCCCAGGGCTTACAATAATTTTAAATGCCACACTAATATGACAAAAAGGAAAATGATAAATGTTGGAGGGGACATAGTAAAATTGAGATTCTAATGCACTGTTGTTGGGACGATGAACTGATACGGGCATTCTGGAGAACAATTTGGAATCATGCCCCAATGGCCATTAAACTCCAGGTACCCTTTGATCCAGCAATACCACTACTAGATTTGTATCTGAAAGAGATCAAAGATAGGAGGAAAGAACCTACCTGTACAAAAATATTTGTAACATATCTTTTTGTAGTGGCAAAGAACTGGGAACTGAAGGATTGTCCAACAATTAGGGGATGGTTGAACAAGTTGTGGCATATGATTTTAATGTAATACTATTATGTCATAAGAAGTGATGAACAGGACGATCATAAAAAAAACCTGCAAAGACATAAGTGAAGTGAGCAGAATGAGAACAACATTGTACACAGTAACAGCAATAATGTACAATGATTAGCTATGAATAACTTAGCTAGTATCAGTGATGCAAGGATGCAAGCCAACTCTAAGGGATTCCTGATGAGAAAGGTCATCCATCAGGATAGGAAAAATGGACAAAGATTTAATGCAACTTGAAGCATGCCATTTGTCACTTTATTTCTTAGGCAAATTTTGTCTTTAGTGTAACAATTTTATGTTTTCTTTCACATGATGAACATATAATATGTATTGTAGGATAACACATGTACAACCTATCTCATATTATTTGCTCTCTTAGTGGGGTGGGAAAGAGAAAATGTGGATTACAAAATGTCAGAAAATGACTATTAAAAATTGTATTGATGGGTAAATTAAAATTTATTTTAATTTTTAATTGATAATTGAATAAATTATATAAGTGAAAAGAGAGGAGAAATAATCCAATTATTTAAGAAAATACTACTTGCTCAAAAACATTTTTTGTATCAACAGCCTCCCAATGACTGATAAATTTTAATTTTCAAAAAACATGCAAATATATATGAAAGACAAAAGACAACACAAGCAAACATAAATACATGCACAAATCTAACCTTCAAAAAACATAAAAGGGAACCAAAGCAATAAAAAAAAGCAATTTAATGATTCTATACATATAGTTTACTATAGTGATAATTGACCTTTTAGAGATCAAGGGCCCAAACTGTACCCTCATGCCCCATGTGAACCGCCACCTTACCCCAGTTAGGAAAGGGAGGAAGCACTCCCATTGGGCTGCTGGGCAGAGGGGGAGGTGATTTAAAAAATGTCATCATGCACATATGGGGAGGAGAAAGTGAATAGCCCCCTTCGGCACACATGCCACAGGTTCACCAACATGAGTTTACTATATATAGTTATATGTGTAGTTTATTTCTTTACCAATCACGAAAAGAAACAAACATTTGTATTCATTTTTTTAAATTATTGAAGTATTTTGTTTTTATTATCACCTTTATATTTTAAAAAAATATCATCCTTCTCAATGGGCCATTCCCTATCCCTTTTTACCAAGGTTTCAAAAGAGAAAAAAAAGGTTCAGCAAATGCATCTAATCCATATTGCAGGATCAGAGATTTAGAGCTGGAAGGGTGCCTAGCAGCCACTTAATCCAATCCCCTTATTTTATAGATGAGAAAACTGAGACTCAGCGATGTCACAGAGGTAATAAATAGCAGGGAAATAACCAACAAGTTAATATTTTCAGTGTTCCAGACCCTCTACCTCTGCAAGTAAGGACAGGAAGCACATTTTCTCATTTCTTCTTTAGGGTCAAGCCTGGTTATTATAATTATACCAAACTTAGTTTTGATTTTTTTTTTTTATCCTTTACTATCTTAAAGGGAGATAGGTGGTACAGTAGTTAGAGCACTGGACCTAGAAAGCTTGAATTCTAATCTAGCCTCAGATGCTTCATTGCTGTGTGATCCTGGGCAAGTCACTTAGCTTCGGTCTGTTTTAATTTCCTGAACTCTTTCTCATAGGGTTTTTGTGAGGATGAAACAAGATATTTGCAAAGTACTTAGCAGAGTGCCTGACACATAGTAGGCACTTAATAAATGCTAGTTCTCCTTCCCAATTACACTGTTTTCCTGTTTACTTCACTTTGTATCAGTTCACCACGCTTCTCTGAATTCTTTATACTAACTGCTTATGATACTAAAGTATTCCATTGCATCCATGTATCACCATTTGTTATGTCCTGACTGATGGGCATCTCCTTAGTTTCTAGCTCTTGGATACCACCAAAGGAGATACTAGAATTTGGAGTATATGAGATCTTTCTATCATTGACTTTCTTGTGTTGTATACCTATAAGGGGACTTCTGGGGTCAAAGAGTAAAAAGACATTTTAGTCACTTTTTAAAGCATAATTCCAAGCTGCTTCCAGAATGGCTAAACCATATAATAACTTTTTCTTTAAACTCTTACTTTCTGTCTGAGTAACAACTCTAAGACAGAAGGGCAACAGAGATAAGTGACCTGGCCAGTCACCCAGCTAAGAAGTGTCTGAGGTCAAATGTGAAACCAGGTTTTTGTGACTTCTAGGCTTGGTATTCTATCCACTGTGCAACCTAGCTGCCCCCTCAAATATATATTAACTTAAAACAAGGCAGTTTCACTATGTCAAGTGTTTAACATGAGCTTGGTGGCTGATTCATATCCATGAACTGTGGTGAGTGTGTAAATGGTTCTTTTGGTTCTCTTCACTTTTCATTATTCCACATTTTCCAATACTTTATTTGAACTCTTCACATTTATTATGACACAATCATAGTTCATTATCTCCTTATGCAAAATTTAAACTGTCATTTCCCAACTGTTAGGCATGTAATTGATTTTTTTTTTGCTACTACAGATAATCCTGTAGGAATATTTTTGTACAGATAGGTCTTTTTCATGTCAATAAAATCTTTAGGTTATAAATCTACTGAAAATTTTAAAAATATCTTTTATTTGATAATTCTCATCTTTCTAGAAAAGAATTCCAAGCATTCTAGAAAGGTCCAATCTGGGTATTTTAATGTAACAAATAAATAAATTTAAATTTAAAAATAAAATAGAAAGGTCCAACCTACTCACAGCTCCAGCAGGGGTAAATTAACATATTGATTTTTCCACTGTCCTACCAACGCTGACATTTTTCATTTTTAACTATGTTTGAAATCTGATGTATATAAAGCAATATTCCTATTTTAATTTGACTTTTAATGAGAATCAACATAGCATGACAGATAGATAGCTGGTCTTGACATTAGGAAAAATCACTTGACTTTCAGACTTGTTCCTGGGTAAGGCATTTAACCATTTGATTCTCTAGACCAGTGATTCCCAAAGTGGGCACTACCGCCCCCTGGTGGGTGCTACAGTGATGCAAGGAGGTGGTGACGGTTACAGGTGCATTTATCTTTCCTATTAATTGCTATTAAATTTTAAAAAAAATTAACTTCCAAGGGGCTAAGTAATATTTTTTCTGGAAAGGGGGCGGTAGGCCAAATAAGTTTGGGAACCACTGCTCTAGACCAAAGATCCACAAGTTTATGGCAGGCCCAAGAAGCAAGAATGGTTTTTACAGTTTAAAATACAACAAAACTTTTTTAAATTTAAAAACCATTGTTAGCTGATGGACAATACAGAAACAAAACAGCAGACTTAATTTGCCAATCCCTGCCCTACACAGCTCTCTAAGGCTATGAGTTGTGGGAGTATTGGTAGAAGGGTTTTTTTTAACTCATGTATAAGTTTCCTATACCCATGTTGGTGAATCAATGGAACATGTGCTAGAGGGGGCTGCTCCACTCCCCCTCTCCACCGTGCCTGAGAACATTTTTCACTTCACCCACCCCTCTGCCCAGCAGGCTAACAGGAGTGCTTCCTCCCTTCCCTGTCTGGGATAAGGGAGTGGCTCACAAGCAGTGTCAGGGTGCAGTTTGGACACTTAGTCTCTAAAAGGTTCACCATCACTGCTCTATACCAATGAAATCATAGGTCTAGTAAACATTCTGGTTATTAAGGGTTTTTAACACTTTTTCAAGTGATTATTGATGGCTCGTTTCTTATTTTAAAACTGCCTGAAGTAGCCTTTGACCATTTGTCTAACAGAGGAATAGTTCTAAAAATGTGTCAGTTCCTTGAAGATTTTGAATTAGATTTTTATCAGAAATCTTTAATGGAAAGACTTTTCCCCCTAAACTTTTATCTTCTCTCTCAATTCTCATTGCATTAGTTTTAGTTTTGTAAAAACATTTTTCTTCTAATAAAACCTAACAAATCAGTTTGAACTTAATTTCCTCAAAATAAGAACTGGTTAAGTGGTTAAGAATTTTTCACCTTTCTATAGTTGTGAAAGGCATAACTTTAAAATATCCTCCAATTTTTTCAATATGAAGACATTATATTTGGATCATTATGCCATAAGTTATAACATTAGAGTGCTGCAACTTTCCAGGTCTTCAAACTGCAGAGCAGTTGCTATTTGCACTGGTAATTTTATTGGAACTTTCTATCTCAATGAAATTACAAATTTGTTCTTCCCATAGAGCAGTATTCTAGTCTAACCCCATTTCTGCATTATTCAATCTTCTCAGTAGTTTTTGTTGAATAATGAATCCTTTCTCTAATAATGTGTGTTCTTTTCAACAAATATTTATCAAATGCTTACCACCACCCAATGCACTGTTAGTCCTATTAAGTTTGCTGTTGGGCCAACATATATGGGTGATTAGGTGAAAATCCTGGTGGGGAATAGCATTCAATGATGCAGGATAGAAAGAATCTGAATGATGTAGCTAGATAGCATAGTGGATAGAGTGCCAAGCCTCCAATCAAGAGGACCTTGATTCTAATGTGGTTTCAGACTCTTCCTAGTTTTGTGACCATGTGCAAGCCACTTAACTCCAGTTGCCTAGCCCTTACTTCTCTTGTCTTAGAATTGATGTTAAGATAAAAAGAAAGGAAGTGAGGGAGGGAGGGAAGGAGGGAGGAAGGAAAGAAGGAAAGCAGGAAGGAAGGAAGGAAGGGAGAGAGGGAGGAAGGAAGAAGGAAGGAAGGAAGGAAGAAAGGAAGGAAGGAAGGAAGGAAGGAAGGAAGGAAGGAAGGAAGGAAGGAAGATGAATGTAGAGTCGAGAAAGTGTAAACCAATAATACAGACTAGGTTAATATGAGCTCATCTTCAGACCACTAAAGCTCAAGAAATAAGGGAAAAGAGAAGGAACTGGCTTTTAGGAGAGCTAGAGAGGGTAGGTCTTATATTAGGATGCATAAATATTTGGAATTCCAGGGAACTAACCATTTGTCAGGTCTGACCTACCTCTCCAAAGCCTTAATCTTATTATGGGAGCTGTTTGCATTCCCTTCTCTATACCCACCCTCATCCTGTAATGATGTCAAGGAAATAAGAGACAGGTTTTCTCTGTCCCCCTCCTGACTGCTATGCCCCTCAAGATGTAGGAGCATCCACTGTGCTAGAAGCTTACAAAGCAGCAAATCTGATTCCTCTACAAGCACTTCAGAATCCTGGAACTAACAAACATAAAAGGACTTTTAAAGCACATCATGTCCAACTGACTCATTATACAAATGAGGAAAATTAATTCCAGAGAGGTCATAGCCAAAGTTACTGAGAAGATTAGAAATCAGGTTCCTGGTCTTTTGTTCTAGTGCTGTCTTTACTATCTTCCAAGGGTCTTTCTCCTCATACTTGGCCCTAACTAGGAAAGTGTTCTTGTACTCCAACCCATGGTCAAAAGGTTATGGATCCCTGGTAATGTGTGAGTTCAGTTGGTATCACTGCATAGTGTGGGTTCCAGGTTTCATCAAAAACCATTTCAAGACAAACAAGAATGTAAACATTTAGAAAATATTCAGTATTTTAAGAAATCATTATTTACCCACATACTGTAGAAATAGATGCATGAATAGGGAAAACACATTAAACGAATACATTTATAACATTTCACTGGTGGGAAAAAATGAAGAGGAAAAAAAATTAAAATCCAGCTTATATAGAACTAACAATTTTTTAAAACCATGTTTAACAAATTATTTACCATATGGAAAGTACAGTCAAAGACCCAGCTTTAAGTTCTGTTTGGGTCTGCTCCTTAGTAGCGGTGGGACTGGGAAGTCACTTAATCCACCTAAGCCTCAGTCACTCCTATCTGTAAAATGGAACTAATAACCATTTAATTACCTACTTTATAAAGTTGGTTTTTGAAAAATGTGACCTCTCATTATTATATTGGTCTTACTTTTTTAATCATAATAAATGAAGGAATCTAGGGGCTTAATTTTCACACTTCTAAATTCTATTTCATAACATAATAAAGCAATTATAATTAAACAACACAATTTATTATTTACAATACTTAATTTTTAAAAAGCAAATCAGTTGTAACCAAAGTGAATGCTAAGCAGTACACTGTATTCCAAAATTCTTAGTGCAATAAAGCTTTAAAATGCACTAAAATTCATAGGACACCCCATACTAAACTCAATTAGTCTATGTTCATCATTTAAGCTTATGAGATTATAAAAGAATAGAAACTGAAGTTTCCCAAAATAATGTCTGAAAACAGCTTTCAAAAGCTTTTTAATAAAAATTGAAATAGAAAGTGACATCTACAGAGATCGAGAACACTAATTATTTTTTGTAGTACTTAATAATAATTCCATTCCTTTCAATTTGCTCTAATAACAAAAACCCCAAGACACTGTATGTTCCTTTAAAAGTTCATTTATTCACAATGTAAGCAGAAAAATTTTCAAACATAAAAATGCACTGTAACAATCTCCTTAGGAGCGATAAACAAGTGGTGCATTTGTCAAGTGAAACAAATGAGACATTTTCAAATAATGATGTAGTAATGGGTTCTGATTCATACGTACACACACATTCTCACATATTCTCATATTCTCATATTCTTTCTCTCTCTCTCTCTCTCTCTCTCTCTCTCTCTCTGGAAGACTCAAAAGGTAATTTCCAGTTTTGTTCTGTAAAAAATAAAACTATTGCAAAACTTGGCCAAATCACATCTAATTTCAAGGACTGAATGGGAGTACAGAGTACAATCAAATTATGATGCCTCATTTGAAGCTCCAGGTCCCTCTCCAGCCTTTTTTAACCCTCTTTTCACCTCTAGTAACATTAAAATATGAAAATATGCATTAATACCAGTCTCTTTTGCACTGGATGCCACTGAACAATGCCTATACACTTTTTTCTCCCAGAATGAAGTCGAATGTAAGTTCCATTTTGAATGGGTATTCCAAGTGCTTAGCACAATGCTTGGCATATATAAGGTGCTTAATAAATGCCTGCTGATGGGAGCACCTAGGTGGCTATACCTCCTAGTTGTGTGACCCTGGGCAAGTCACTTTACCTCCATTGCCTAGCCCTTACCACTCTTCTGCCTTGGAATCAATACTTGGTACTAATTCTAAAATGGAAGGTAAGTGTTTAAAAAAAAAAAAATTGCCTGCTGACTTGAATTGATCTTAACTGAAACAAGAAAT
The DNA here is from genome assembly GCF_016433145.1 of Gracilinanus agilis. Taxonomy (NCBI): domain Eukaryota; kingdom Metazoa; phylum Chordata; class Mammalia; order Didelphimorphia; family Didelphidae; genus Gracilinanus; species Gracilinanus agilis. The sequence goes on along the minus strand of NC_058130.1, from coordinate 38,755,620 downwards.
GATGGGGGAGAGAATGAAGAGAATAGAATGTACAACATGAGAATGGACCAGTAACCCCAATACCAATCCTCTAGGTGACCCTTATCCATTGGCATTAATGCTACAAGCTGTTGACCTTTGCTAACACCCAATTGAGAGGGAAAATCCATTCCCTTCCTCCCTACAGGCACAATTCAAAATATTTAATGAATGTAAATCAGTGATTCCCAAAGTGGGTGCCACCGCCCCCTGGTGGGTGCTGCAGTGACCCAGGGAGCGGTGATGGCCACAGGTGCATTTATCTTTCCTATTAATTGCTATTAAATTTTTTTAAAAAAAAAGTTAATTTCCAGGGGTGTTAAGTAATATTTTTTTCTGGAAAGGGGGTGGTAGGCCAAAAAAGTTTGGGAACCACTGATGTAAATAATGTATCCCATTCAGCTTTTGGTCAAACACACACAATTCTGTCCCAACTTCCAAGAATAATGATCTTAGAGGAGTTAGAGAGCTTTTGATGGTGCTGTTCCTTTCTTGTCCATTCTTTCAGGACTGGGTAAATGACAAGGTTATGATTGCCTTCCTATATTAGGTTACCAATACCTTAACTGTAACATGAAAAGTTATATATTCATGACTTACAAATTCCTGTCATCAAAATAAATGCCACATAACTTACAAGCAACTTGCAACGAGTGCACTGAGCTTGCAGTATGGATGATTTCAAGCAAGAAATGAAATATATCATCCAAAAAAGAGAAATGCACTGACTATTCTGAAATGGCGGTAAATAAGTTAACTTTCTAGGTGCCATTATCTTAAAATGTTGGAATTTTCCACTTACACCACAATAGGAAGGGGCTTGCTGGGAAAATACTTCAACTGGACCTCAGTTTCCCCAGTTAAAAAATGAAGTGATTAAATTTGATAACATCCAAACTCTCTTCTTGCATAAAACAGAAGATTCCATGATTTGTGAAGGCATTTACTGAGAATTTCAGGCCCAGAGCTGAGAACACATCTTGGGATACTTGAGCTTAGGGCTATTTAGGGAACTTAGAAATAGTCTAGTGTCCTTACCCTCATTTTTCATCATCATTATTATTATTAATATTTTTTCAGAGACTCAAAGAGGATCCCAGACTTTTCTGAATTCATATTCAGTGGATTTTAAAAAATGATTTTTATTATACCAGGATACTTTTAGTTTTCTATCAGGAACTCTATTTCAATGTCAAATGAAACCAGGATTAGTCACAAATGTTTTGCAGTGTAAAAACCAAACACCACTCTACTATTTTCTTTCTTAACAAAAACTCATTTGTGGCTTTAGAATATCTGATAGGCAGTAGCTTAGATGGGGTATTAATAACATGATACTTCTTGTTCTAAGATTCTGGAGTTTTATAATGAAGCAACTTGATTGGAATTAAATTAATCCTGTTAAATAGGGTAGGGGTAAGAAAAAGGATAAATACTTCCTTTTGCTAACTTCCTGGCTATAAGATACTATCTCCATTTTTAAGCTGAATTGATTGGAAAAAGATGACCCTCCAGTATAATACAATAAGAATATACATACTTAGATGGGGAGTGGCGTTTGGCAAATAAAAGCTTCTCTATCCCTTCTCATCCTTTGGGATTCTAGTCCATATACTGGATCCTAAGACTAAACTATGGGATAATTAATGGATAGTTCAAATACTTCATTGGTAGGCCACACGGGAAAGAGAAGAGATTGGGAGATGAGGAAGTAATAATGTAATAAATGCAGACAGGTTTTTTTCTAGTAGCTGGAAGAGAAGAAAGGGAGGAGCCTCAATGGTTAGAATGCCAGGCTTGGAGCCAGGAAGACTCATCTTCAATTTAAATCTGGCCTCAAACACTTATTAGCTGTGGGACCCAGGGCAAGTCACTTAATCCCGTTTGCCTCAGTTTCCTTATCTGTAAAATAAGCTAGAGAAAGAAATGGCAATTTCACTCCAATATCTATACCAAGAAACCTCAAATAGATTCCTGAAGAGTCAGACAGAGACTGAAATGACTAAACAACAAATTGGATGATATCCTGAGGGCTCAAGTAGGATCCAAAGAAGCTTTTTTTTTTTTCCCTCCCTCAAAGAATGAGGGATTTCTATAAGGTGGAGAGAGAGAGCCAGCTGATAAAAAGAGACTCTAGAGATCCAGGCAATGTCATGAGAACTAGAGATTTATGTCTAAAATGCTGGATGGATACAACACGAGAGGGCATGGAGGGCTATGGAGCCGGATCCACCCAAATTCTTGTGTACCCTTTGTACATTTCCCAGAGGAGATCCATGACAACATAACATCTCTTCTTCTTCCACGGATCTTTGCCCGAATGTTTGCCCCCATCCTTCTCTAAGGCAAGTGCTTCTTAATATACACTACTCCACAACCAAAACTTTTTTCTTTTGGTTATAGGATCACAGTTTTGGAGGTGGAAATGATCCCAGAAGTCAACTCCCTCAACTTAGAGATCAAGAAACTGAGACCCAGAGAGGCTAATGCTGAGGCCACCATTTCTTCCAATACACCATTTGTTCAGTCCTGTCCCAACTCTTCGGAATCCCGTTTGGGGTTTTCTTGGTAAAGATACCAGAGTAGTTTGCCATTTCCTTCTTCAGGCAAAGAGTAGGTTAGTGACTTGTCCTGAGTCACACACAGCTAATAAGTATCTGAGCTCAGATTTGAATTGGGGTCTTCAGGTATCTCCTAGCTGCCCTCCATACCACACTGCCTCCCTAACATGCCCTTCCTGATTCCACTAAGGCTCTAATAGCTAGATGGTCAAATTTTCAAGCCTGATCACCTACAGGCTTTCTTTTGGATCCTTTTCCCCTTTGGGGCTACTAAAACTCTTCAGCCAAAAACAAACATAGTATTTTGATGCAAAAAGTCAGGAAAGGATTTACAATGTTTACATTTTTACACTTTTTCTTAGGCTTAACTGGGTGGAGTCCTGGACTCCTGGGCAGATCTGTAACCTACCTACCTACCACAGCAGCAAAACTTGGATTTTCCTCATTCTGGCTGTTCAAGTCTCCTATGAAAAAAAGGGCACTGAGAACTGTGAACAAAGTGTAAATATATTTATCATAATAAAATGGCACTTCTTTTAGAAGTATATAGGGAAAAAAGAAAATCTTTTTATAGAGTTATCTAGTTCAGGGTTCAGAAACAATTTTTATTTTTTAAACCCTGAATGCTACCACCATTAGGGTAAAAGGATATCTAATGATGGATAAGGAGGCAGACAACAGGGGTCCCAGGTTTTGTTTTTTTCAGAGGTGTCCCTATTCAATTATGTATGTGTGGCCTTTGGCAAGTTAACAATGAATACTTAATTCTATGTTAACTTACCTACCTCTCAAAAAGGAGAAATCTACCCATTCTACCCCCAAAAAATACCTTAAGGAATTGTCTTGAGGGTCAGATGAAACCATAGATTTAGAGTTCCTTAGAAGCTATCCAATTCAACCTTCTCATTTTTACAGATGGGAAACTGAGGCTCAGTGTCTTAGACAAAAATCACACAGTCAGAAGCAGGTCCAAATTTCAAATTCAAGTCCTTGGAGGACTCGAAAGCCAGCAATTTTTTCTTTTGCCTCTGTGGCATAGTGGAAAGCCAGTTATCTAGTCAATTGATCAATCAATATTTTTAAAGCCCCTACTATGTGCCAGGCACTGTTATAAGCCCTGGGGATTCAAAAAGAATCAAAAGGCAGTTCCTGCCTGCCCTCAAAGAGTTTATAACCTAATTAGGGAGACTCCCTCATTTTACAGATAAGGAAACAGAAGCCCAGAACACTTAGAGGAGGTCCCAAGGTCACAGAGAGTGGCAGAACAAGGGTTTAAAATTCTTGTTGGTGGGTTTCAAATGGAGTGGTCTCTCCACTGAGAGCCTTTGAAAAGTACAGACCTAAGACACTACCATCTCATGGCACCAAATGGAGATGAGGTGGGATCCCTATGTAAGAGGTGAACTTCCTCCTCTCTGTAGGACTTTAGGGTTTCTTGGTGAATGCATAAACCTAAAGCAAAGTATAAAACAAGGAAATTCTGTGGCTAATAGAAAGTCCAATTTTCTGCCAGTTCAATTGGCTAAACTCTTTGGTGTCTATTACAACAGAAAGGAATTGGCTTTCCATTTTCTTCTCTTGCCAAAGAGCTCAGAGACACAAGATACCTAGACTCCTAAAGAAAGAAGCTAGACAATACCACTGTATGGGTATAAATACACCTTCCCACCCCCCCTTTGCTCAATAAGCTCCTCCAGGGGCTTTACGTGATTACAATATTTCCTAGTTGAGTATTGTTGCTTAGCGAATCCTTCTGGTTCAGTCTCCAAATGACATGGAAAAATTTCTCATAAGAAGCACCTTGAGAAATGCTTATCGACTGCAACACTGCCTCATAAAAACCTAATTAATGGGAACCCAGAGTCATTCTGGAGTTTTATCAAGAGGCTTCAAATGGAGCACCGTAAACACAAAATTCATCTTGTTTCTTATTTTTTTCTAAGGCTGCTATTGAGAGTCTTGGTACATGTGCCCAAGTTGACTCAAGCTGTCCCTAAGAGATGTATTATAATGGAAAAAAAGCAATTTAACAAGGACTGTCTCCCTCGGGGGCCTGGATGGAGGTAAGGAGCAGAAAGACCCTTAATATTTTTGTGCAGTTGATAGGAGTCAGAAGGCTCCCAAGGACTCTTTTTCACAGCTAATTCATACAATTGCCAACAAAGTCCTATGAGCAATAATATGAAAACCTACCAAGAAAGAGTTTTTAGGAATAAAAAAAGAGCCTTCAACAAAAAGCATATTCCACGGAAACAAATCAATACAGCAAAATTTTCGCAAGCATTTTTACTGACAGTCTGTGACTATGAAAGAGGATCCAGCCTGCTTCGAGCTTTTTGTATCTCCTTGATCAAAAGAGAAGCGAATAATCTGCGGACAATAAACCAAATTGGGAGTATCCCCCATCAAAAAAAAAACCCCACAAGGTGTAATTAATAATACATCCGGTTGGATCTGACATGGACAATGACATGTTTCTCATACACTCTCTTCATCGTTTTCTCAATCTGCTTCAGAAAAACCTGCGGAATTCGTCCACATAAAGTGTGTACAGTTTCCAAAAACTTCAACTGAAGAGGGTAATACATGGATTGAAAAAGATTGTCTTGAAAGGGAAACTGAAAGATAGAAAACACATAAAGACGAAGGAAAACAAATTAATTTCGGCAACTGAATACACTATTTGAAGAAAAAAATGCAAACCATTCTTATAGAAAAGGCATAAATATTACAGGGTTTCATATAGAATCTTCTTTGCATTCTACCATGGGTAAGAAAAAAATTTTTTTATGTTTAAATCCATAATAAAAATATTTTTAAATTAAAAAAAAACACCTTTAAGAAAGAAACGTAGGCCATTTTTGCTGGAAACTCATAAATGGTAAAGGGGCCAATATTGATAAAGAAGGGGGACACAGTCTGGGGCCTGTTTTATAAGCAGAGCATCTTAGAAAGAATGCTGGATGGGGAGTCATTGGAATAGATCTACTTCTAGCTGCGCCCTAAAAAATGTTGGTTGGAGTCATATGGCCATAATTCAAATCCTGGCTTGTTTGTTGTGTGACCTTAGGGAAGTCAATTTACTCCTCTTAAGCCTCAGATCCAGCATCTTTTGGGCCCAAGTTTCCTCATCTGTAAAAGGAATGAGTACTATTGCTGTTATTGTTGTTGAAAGGGTTTTTCTTGGCAAGGATACTGGAGTGGTTTGCCATTTCCTTCTCCAGTGTCCCTACTCAAATAGGGGTTAAATGACTTGTCCAGGATCATGTAGCTAGAAAGTGCCTGAGGCCAGATTTAAACTGGGATCTTCCTGACATCAGGCCTGGTGCTCTATCTACTGTGCTATCTAGCTGTTCATTCCATCTCAAAGGAAACTAAATCTTAAACTCGGATTCTCCAAAGATGGGTTCAGTTTGATTAAGAAATACTAAATAAAGTTTCTGCTTGGTGAAAACATGGTTTGTTTTTTATGCATTTTTATTTGTGCTTTTTACAAATCCTATACATAGGGGCAGCTAGGTGGCTCTGGGATAGAGCACAGAGCCTGGAGAGAGGAGGTTCTGAGTTCAAATCTGACCTCAGACATTTTTGAGTCGTGTAACCCCAATTTCCTAGCCTTTACCACTCTTCTGCTTTAGAACCAAGTATCGATTTTAGATAGAAGGTCAGGGTTTCAAAACAAAACAGAACAAAAAAGTTCAAATCCTGTACATAAAAATGGGATGTAGGAGGCATAGAGGACCTAGGACATGGCAGATGCTTATTTTCATTTCAAGGTCCTCCACAAAAGGGGTTTTAAACTCACCCTAATGCAAATATTAATAATATGGAAATAGGTCTTGATCATAAGTAAAACCCAGTGGAATTACTTGTTGGCTTTTTGGGGGGGAGGGAAAGAAAATGAATCATGTAACCATGGAAAAATATTTTAAATCAATTAATTAAATAAAAATTTTCAATAAAAAAAAGGGGGTATCAAACATAGAGCCACAATACTCCCTGATGCAAAAATCTGATTAAAATATAATTGGGAAATATTTTCCCATTTTGCAGCAGAGGAAACTGAGGCCTCAGGGGATGGAACTGGATGCCCAAGATTACAGATAGTAAAAGGTGTATAGCTGAGATTAGAACCCAGAGTCCCTGCCTCCAAAGCCAGAATGCTTTCCAGTCCACCACATTGCCTCTCAGTAAAGGGATTTTAAAGCTGTGTCCTACCTGGATCAAGTAGCAATCAATTTTCGAGCACTTATTAAGCACCTACTATGTGCTAGATATTGGGATATGAATCTTCAATCTCAAGGAGTTTATACAATTTAATGGAATATGACACATACTACATAGAAAGATACATACAAAATAAGCCCAAGATAACTGGAGGGGGTGAGGGGGAGAGTTACTAACAGTTGAGGAAGTAGAGAGACCCTGCTGTAGGTCAGTTGTTATCACAGCATTTGATCGATATTCAATAGCACCTGAAAAATTGAGGTTTCATAGCCTTTTACTTTTTATTTATTGTCAGGGCATGTCTTAAAAAAAAACCCACATGGTTGCTATGGTTCATTTCTTGGGACAGTTTTCCTGGGAATGTGCTTATTAGAGCATTTCCCAAACTAAGTTGATCATGGAAAAACTTTGGGGATTGCAATATTTTCCCCAAATCCATAAAATGCTTGGCCAAGGGGGTCGACGGATCTGGGATAATTCCAAGGACAGAAGGGATTAGGACAATTCCAAGAGACAGCCTTGTGAGGTGAAATAATGGCTGTTAAATCTTTGTTTTAAATTCCTGATCAGACACTTACCAGGTTTGTGACTGTGGGCAAGTCGTGTAACCCATCAGAGACTCAGTTCTTTATCGGTAAAAGGAAGACGATAATAACATTTGTACTCCCTACTGTGAAGGGTCATTACGGGAAAATTGCTTTGCCAACCTTAATGTATTCTATAAACATGAGCAATTTCTTTTGCTCAATGTTTTAGAAGAGGAAATATCACTAACCCTAATATTTTCTCTGGGGCCCTTTGTTCATGCTGCAGGGAGTGATGCTAGCGGTAACAAAGAGGGCACTTCGGGATGGCAAGTCTACGGGAATAAAGTCAACCTAGCAGAGTGACAGACAAGCTATCTTCAAATGGTAATGGGTATCTATTCGATGTCCTCACAGGGACCAGGAATGGATGCTCCAGAGGAGGCAGTGAGAGAAAAGCGGAGAGGGCTGGCTCTGATGAGAAGCTGGGGAGGGACATAATTCTTCTGGGATAACCCATTTGAATTAGCCATTTTACAAGTGATTTTTTTTGGGGGGGTCCTGAGTAACTGCCTCAATACCGTGTCTCTGAAGAACCAGTCCAAGCATGATCATAAATGTTTCATGTGTGACTAGGAAGGCAATACAGTTTGTTCAAATACTAGACATCATAATTCAGATACAATATTGGTCTGGTGGAAAAAGGAAACTGTTGCTTAGCTAAAGAAACCCACAAGTTGCCCCCAGATGCTCAAAACTTTGGTTCACTTTAGTTTACTTTTGCATTCTAGTAGGATTTTGCTTCCCCTCCTTGATTCTCTAAAGGTGTTTATTATATCCATAACCAGAAGTGTTCCACGTCTTTTCCCTAAATATTTCCCAGGCTTTGAAAACCCAAGAAAAGGGAATATTGAAAGGAGAGATGGGAAGGGAAAAGGAATGAGTATTTAAGTATTGCCTACTATGTGCCAAGCACTATTCTAAGGGCTTTTTTCTTTAAAAATAGTATCTCACTTAATATTTGTGAGAGTAGGAATGAGAGAGAGAATAAGAACAAAGGAGCATGCATACTGTGTAAAGTAGATTCTGCTCCTTTCCTCTTTGCCCCTATCGAAACTAGATTACCTGGGCGGGCAGCAAGGTTTTATTTATGTCTGGCTCTCAATCCACTCTTGGGATTGTTTTATGACATATCAAGGGATTTCAGGGCTTTGTCCTACCTGGATCAAGTACCAGTCAATCTTCAAGTACTTTTTAATTACCTACTATGTGCCAGGTTTTGGGATACAAAGACAAGAAGGAGACAAATCTTTGTTCTCAAAGAGTTTATACGATCTAAAGGGATATAACAGAAAAATTTAAACAAAATACGCCCAAGAGAATTATGGGTGAAGTTTTTTACTTGTACAGATGAAGAATTGAGTCTCCAACAAATCACATACATGACTTGCCCACACCCACAAATATAGATGAGGATTTGTCTCCCTCTTGTCTTTGTATCCCAATACCTGGCACACAGTAGGTGCTTAAAAAGAGCTTGAAGATTGATTGGCATTTGATCCAGGTAGGATATAGCCCTAAAATTCCTATGACGTGTCATAAGAAATCCAATCAATGAATTGGGAGCCAGGTTTAAAGACAAGAGGTCCTGAATTCAAATCTGACCTGAGACATTTCCTAGCTGTGTGATCCTAGGCAAGTCACTTAACCCCCATTACCTAGCCCTTACCTCTCTTCTGCCTTGGAGCCAATACACAGAATTCATTCCAAGATGAAAGGAAAGGGAGGGAGAAAAAAAACCCTAGATTACCTGAAAAAAGCTTATCCCCAGTCCTACAACTTACATCACGCATCACTTCATATAATGCCTTGAAAGTTGGTTGCTTGTCGTCATGATAGACACCTCGGTTACCATGAAGAACAGACACGCCTTCTTGTTCTGCTCCTTTACAATTACTGCCATACATGCAGTGGTCTGGCCTATAATTCCACTGGCATGGAAACACGTAGAGACACTCTGGGAGCAAAAAAAAAAAAAAAGACACATTTATATATATGTCTCATACATGTTCATTCAATTGACTCAGCATTAGTCTGCATTTCTAATATTTTAAAATATTAGTTCTACCTACTAAAAACTTCTTTTCATACGTTTTCAAGATCACTATAATCTATGCCCATCCTTCTAACCTAATTTTATTGAAATCTGCTAAAACTGAAGAAATGGATGTCCACTGGCAAATTTTTACTGGGTATAATATTCTTTTAACACACAGATTAAACCAAAAATTGTACTCAAGTAGGGTATTTTGATCACTTTTAGGAATGTAGCCCATTTCATCAAAATCACAGGCTTGTAAAAGTCTCCATTCAAGCAGCAAGGGACCAGAGAAGTCATTCAGTTCTACCCTTTCATTTTACACACAGAGAAACTGAGGCCTGGGGAGGTTCTACGATTTGCCCAAGGTCACACAGGTAAGAGTACTTTTAGGAAATAAAAGGGCTTGGATCCAAAATCCAATCCTCCTTCCAACGATTAATAACTTAAATTTTTCTAATGTTCCCGTCCGAAAAACATGGCATGCACCAATGCCTTTGGGTTCACTCTGCGTTCCAATTCTGTAAGTTCAGCCACAGAATAGGGAGCACTTACATCGTGCTTGAAGGCTTGCAAAAGGCTTTACATAGATCTACTCCCTTGGCCTTTATCTATGATCTTATAAGGAGTTAGTCTGGTCAGAAAGCCCAGTGGGTTTAAGAGGCTGAGTTCCTGGGTTTCATTGGGGTGGATCTCTTGGAGGGCTGGCAGGCTTGCTGGGTTTCACAACTGGCTCCAAATATTTCTCATGACGGTATTCATCCTTCAGCAAGTTCAGTGGTTTCTACAAAACCTTTAACAACTTCCCAAATGCCTTTTTTAAAACATTAAGAGAGGGGCATCTGGGAAGCACAGGGGACAGAGCACCTTGGTAGCATGGACCTTGTAGGACAGACGAATTTCAGGAGCCAGAAATGGAAGTGGGAAGCAGGGCAGGGCATTCTAAAAGGAGAGGATGGGATAAACCAAGGCCTGAAAAATACATGTAATGTCCAAAGATTTGTGAATGAAATGACACAGTGGACGGAGCAGGAAGTCTGAGTTCATATTCGGCCTTAGATGTGTATTATCTGCATGTTATTCAATTTCTCTCTGCCTCAGTTTCCTCATCTGTAAAATAACAGTAACTACCAATAACAGTACAAAATTGTGGTGAAGATAAAAGGTGATGATATTGATAAAGCACTTTCATAATTATCATTCTCCAGCTCATTTTACAGATGAGGAAATCAAGGCAAACTGTGTTAAGTGACTGGCCCAGGGTCCCACAGCTAGTGAGGCTAGATTTGAATTCGGGAAGATGAGTTTTCCTGATTCCAAGCCCAATGCTCTATTCACTGTGCCATCTAGTTGTGCTCAGTGCCACCCTGGGCCAAAGGACATTATGATTCAAAGTCTAAATTTTATGTAAGTATGATGTGAAGGTGAAAAAAAATCCATTGAACAGGAAATTAACATGTGAAATAGACAAATGATCTATTAAAAAAGGCGGCACTGAGAATATTCTACCTGGCGCCATTGCTAAATTCCCTTCACCCATCTGGGCATTAGTTCTCTGTATCCACAAAATGACAGGGTTAGACTAAGTCATCTCTAAGGTCCTCTTTTAGTTCTGAGTCCTATAAAACTTTTAGCTTCTTCATGGAAATAATACAATGCATATTGTGAGATTTTTAGCTCACAAATGCCTTTGGGATAATCTGTCTTTTTTTTTTTTTTGTCCCAGTTCATTCATTCTTTAATTTACAGAGATAAAGAGGCCCTTTAGCTCAGTGATTAGCAAATATTAAGTGTTTAATAAAACCACTGATTCATTCATTAACTGATTTTCCTTAGAACTGCAGGTTTTCCTGGGAAGGTCTATATTCATTCCTGAAAGCATCTTGAGTATTTAAAGAATACCTTGTGGGGAAAAAAGAAAGAATGCTTTGAGAAAGGATTCTTCTTTCCATTTGTGTTCTCTTGTTTTTATCATCTGTTTATGCCAGATCACTTCTGTTCCTCACCTAGCACCTTCCCCATGGAACAGGGCAGAATGAGTTCTCAACAAAAAGGTTTTCCACTACTCTGTTCACAGTTTTAGAAACTTGACTCATTGTGGGACTTCATTTCCCTTGGACTCCTTTTCCTTCTCCTCCCTGAGGACTCACTATAAAAACAACAACGGCTTGTATTTATAGAGTGCATCAGAGCTCCCAAAAGAAGCCTTCCCTACTCTCTTTGACTCTGGGAGCTCCTGTACTGTAAGAACTAGTACCCCCATTTTACAGGTGGGGAATCTGAGACATTAAGCAGCCTATCTAAGGTCACGCAGGCATTGAGAGCCCTTCCTGACTTAGAGGCAGAAAAGCCTGTGCCAGGATCCTACCTGAGACTCTTGACACCCCTCTGGGGCTTGGACTTGAAGACAAAGAAGACCTCCCTTCAACTCTTCCCTCAGATGCTTATTACTTAGGTGATCCTGGGAAAGTCACTCAGTTTCCTCACCTGTTAAATGGGGATAACAGTAGTACAGACCTCACGAGATTGTGGTGAAGATCATTTGAGACAATATATGTAAAGTTCTTGGTAAACCTTAAAGAGATGTTATTACTGTTATCAGTGAGGTGGTCCAGGCCTCTAGTCAAAAAGATATGAATTTCAATCCAGTTTATTTTTTTTTTCAAAGAGGTCTAATTTCTGCCCTTTATTTTTCTTTATTTTTTCTGTCCTTTATTTTTCAAAGAGGTCTAATTTCTGCCCTTTATTTTTCTTTATTTTTCCTGTCCTTTATTTTTCCTTTATTTTTCAAAGAGGTCTAATTTCTGTCCTTTATTTTTCTTCATTTTTTTTTCTGTCTTTTATTTTTCTAAGAGTTCTAATTCCATTAGGAGGTCATATCTTGACTGGCACATGAATTAGATGTGAGGCAGAGCTGCACAAAGCCATTCGTCTCACTCTCTCAGCGACTCTGGAGTCCAGTGGTCAAACCAAACTGGAAGATGCAGCGGATGACGTTGGCATCGTCAGGCTTTTAGCATTTCACAGTGGCTGCTTTAGTTGCCTTCGTGGTCCCTAGAAACATGCTGTTCTCACCCTCCCATTCTTCCAGGACATCTCCTAACTCACTGATGGGTTTGAGACCCGGCAGTTACCCTCAACCTGGCCTCCTGAGATGGTTTTACTAGGCTGTGGCCTCTGCCCATGCTACAGCTTTTTGCATCCAGAGGTGAAGGGTTGACAACAAAAAGCGGTCAAATAGCCCCCAAAAGGACTTGGCAAGTCCTTACACCAGAGAGGCTAGTTTTCCTGGAATGCCTTATACACTTCAGCCTAGTTACTTACTCTGTGACTTTGGGCAAATCTCTTAACCACTGTCTGCCTCAGTTTCCTCCTCTGTAAAGTGAGGATCAGAATAGCACCTACCTTCCACTGCTGTTCTGAGGATCAAACGAGATACTGATGGAAGTTTAGCACAGGGGCTGACACATAGTAGGAGCTTAGTAAATGCTCACTCCCTTATTATTATTATGCCTACTAGATACATCCAAGGACGGAGCCCTCCCAGGGGGGGTGCTGAAAATTTAAAAAGTTTTATAAATCCCTCCTCTGTGGCTCCAGGAAAGTGTGTTACAGGATGTCCCGTTTTTGATGCTGAGCTTCTAAAAGAGGATTTTAACATGCTTTTAAAATCACATTCAAATAAATGCTTTTGGCTCTAAGAAGCAAGGATTACTTGAAAAGCAGCAGTTCTGTGGAACCACTCCAGATAATAATAGATATTACAATCTGATGGTATTTACGATAAGCCCACAGGCAGGGGGAATCCTGATTGACTCCTGTCATGCTTGGGTCCCTCTGGCTCACGGTAACAAGCTTTCCTACACCATTTCATAGCTTGCTCTCTAACTGGGAACATTTACAAACTGGGCTGGCCATCCACTTGAAGCATCTTTAGTAACATGTTTTCACTTTTAAACATTTTTAAATTTTTATTTTTAATTTAATTTTTACTTTTAAATTTTTATTTTTATTCTACAGATATAGAGGGCATTCTGGGAGGGCTTGCCAGGCCCTTTTCAGGGCTGCTCTCTTGCCTGTGGCTCCATGAAGGTATGACAAAGGCAGAGGCCAAAACTGGTAAACAATCTTGGTAGATGGGCTAGACTAGGTTGAGGGTAACCCCAAGTACGTGAATACTTCCCACAGGAGAAAGGGTGAATGAGAACAATCCGAAGGCCATAAGAATCACCATTTCTCCTCCCACTCACCCTGACTCTAAAGTTCCCATGTTAAGTACTGGGGATAAAAAGACAAAATGAAGCACCATCCCTGCCTTTACAGATTTTATGTTCTACTAGAGGGATACTACCTATAAGCAGGTAAGTACGTACATGATAATCTGAGGTTTATGGGAATCTAGAAAGGCTGCAAAGAGAAGCAGAGAAGGAGGAAGACAGGAGAAGATCAAGGTCAGACAAGAGAAAAGGTAGGGAGAACAGAGAGAGAAAGGAAGAGAGTAAAGGGCCAAAGAGGAGAGAAGGAGAAAATCGATTAGGATGTGAACTATTTGAGAACAAGGACTTGTTTTGCTTTTCCTTGTATCCCCAGGACTTAACAGTGGCTGGAATATCATTTCTGTTCAGTAGTTTTTCAGCCATATCTGATTCTTTGTGACCCCATTTTGGGATTTTCTTAGCAGAGATACTAGAGTGGTTTATGATCTCCTTTTCCAGCTCATTTTACAGATAAGAAAATTGAGGCAAACAAGATTAAGAGTCTTGCCTGGGGGGGGGCAGCTGGGTAGCTCAGTGGATTGAAAGTCAAGCCTAGAGACTGGAGGTCCTAGGTTCAAATCTGGCCTCAGACACTTCCCAGCTGTGTGACCCTGGGCAAATCACTTGACCCCCATTGCCCACCCTTACCACTCTTCCACCAAGGAACCAATACATGGAAGTTAAGGGTTTAAAAAAAAAAGAGTCTTGCCCAGGGTCACACCGCTAGAAGTGACTGAAGTCAAATTTGGACTCGGGAAGATGAATCCTCCTGCCTCCAGGTCTGCCACTCTATCCACTGGGCCGCCTAGCTGCTGCAATATAGCAATGTAGTAATCACCTAATAAATGTTTGCTGATTGATAAGATCAAAGGCACTAATAGAGCTGTTGGCCTCGGTGAGAGAGGGACCATCTCTTCATCAGACACTGGACAATGGCAGGTATAGTTGAGGATTTTGAAGTGTAGATTAGAAGACTGGTAGAATTTCTGACACATGGTCTCTCTTGGCAGTGAAGTAGGAATCAAGGTTGTCTGTTGAAAGGTAGGTTGAGAAAAAAAAAAAAAACTTGGAACTGTCATTTGGGGGTAATAGAGAAGAATAAAAGGATAGCCTTGCTGTGGTGAGGGCCCGCTTAGGATTAAATATTTGTATTTAACATCAGCCCAAAGGTCAAGAAGTCATATTAAGTTCATAGAGGATACGATCACAAGGTTCTGTGACTCTTGTTCCCCAGCAAATGAATCAGCAGGCAGATGGCAAGGATAAAGGGGATTTCCTTTTAACAGCCAATGGTCATTCATTACTGAGAGTCTAAAGTACAAAGACTTATAAATGGTGTTTAGTCTTTTTAGAAATAATACATTTTTATTAAGGGCCAACTATGTGCAGGGTGTTGTATTCTGTGGGATACAGGGCAGCATAAGCCATAGTCCTGCCTTTGAAGGACTTAGAATCTATTTGAGGGAAAAAGACATAGAAATGAGACTTGAATTCCAGCTAAGAAAAAAATTGCTTGTCATATGGCAGCACATGAATTATGAAGATAATAGCTGCCACAGTTGAAGGGAGAGAAAGATCACTTTTATGAATGGGGAAGGCCAGAGAAGTTTAGAAGAAAATATGCATAAAATGTTTTATGTGTGTCTAAGGTAGATAAACCCAGAGGCAGGGAGTACTAAATATTTAATCATATTTCTATCTGATCAACAGATAAAAGGCCGAAACATATAAGCCTTCTTACTATTATAGTCTTGAACCAATGTTATGGAGTCATTTCAGTGGTGTCCCACTCTTAGTGACCCCATTTGAGGTTTTCTTGGCAGAGGTACTAGGGTGATTGATCATTTTCTTCTTTAGTTCTTTTAACAGATGAGGAACCTGAAGTAAAAAGAGTTAAATGACTTGTCCAGGGTCACGTGGCTAATGTCTGTGGCTATATTTGAACTCAGGGCTTTCTAATTCCAAACTCGAAGCTCTATCCACTGCACCACCTAAGCTGCCCCTCTCTGAAAACAGTAGGCACTTAAAAAAAAAATCTATTGACTTTACTTCATCCACTCCATCCCTTTCTAGTTAGTTTAGGTACAATTTTGGGAAAAGGGTATCCTCTTAATAGAATTTTCTGACTCATTCATTCACAGATGCATTAGTGAGCTGTTGACAACTATCTTCCAGACATACGTTTCCAACTGCCTATTAGCCACCTCCGCTAGGTACTCTGACAGTACTTGGTACATGACATTTGAAATAAAACTTGCCTTCTTTCTTCTAAAATAAGATCATTCCTCCTCTACCCTCTTCTTCTGACTTCCTGCTTCTGTCACCATCACCATATTACTCCATTATTCCTGCTAGAACCCTAAAGTCGTCTTTCCCTCATATGCCCTATCCAATGAGTTATCCATTTACTTCTATAAATTCCAGAAATCTAATCTGGCCAGGGGGGCTGGGAAAAATGCCCATAAGTCCCCTGTCGGAGTTAATTCACTATGCTTTAGCCCTTCTGGTCAGAAGTGGAGCCATCTTGATTCTTGAGGGTTGGAACACAAATTCAATTAGTCCCTCTCTGGGCAGCTGGTCCCATTCCTCTCTTTCCTTCAAATGATTCCAAACTCCATTCTCAATGGTTTTCCTGTCTAAAAAACTACTTTTTGGCGAAAACTTCTCTATATATGGTGTCTTTTGGAAGGTAAACTCCTTACAGACAGGGATTATCTTGCTTTGTTTCTATTTGTAACCCCAGGGATACAAACAGCAAAGTGCAAAGCCTTAATAAATGCTCATCCTTTTTTTTTCTTTTCTGCACTGGGCTCAGTAAATAAGTCAATACGACCATTTTCCCTGGAAAAGGAGTGTCAATGAAATGTCCTTTGGATCAACTTCTTGTTCCTAGAACTCTCCAGATATTCCTTTCTCCAGCCATCATTATCATCATCGTCCTCTTCTAAACAATATAGAGATCCTCCCATTTTTCTTTTTATTTGAAGGGCAAGGTAATCTGATATAGGGTACCTATGCTATGGTAAGAAGAATGGGGAAAGTGTGGAAGAATTATGACAAACCTGCCCCTTGTTCATTTGGAGCAGGGTTTTTAAAACTCCATTCTCAAAACTAACCTTCAACAAAGACTACAAGAATACATGGAGTATGTCATGTAGGACGGGCGATTTCTTCCAATATGGGGAAACACCTAATAAGAGAATTCACTCCAGTAATGGAGATGTCTATGAATGTGTAATCTAGCATATAAAGCCCAGAGAACTGTTTAAAGCATAGAAAGATTAAAGGACCATCCCATAAGCAAGGAAGTGTCCCACATGGGATTTGACTCCAAGTCTCTGTCTAAACTAAGTACAGTATTCCTTCTGCATGCAATACTGATCTCAAAAATAATTACTGGCCAAGAAAAACAACCATGTCTATGTTACCCATAAGCCTACCTTTAGGGCTTCCAAGAAATCGCCATGCTTTTTTCTATAATAATAAAGATTTTTACTTTTATTCAAAAGCAGGTTATTTTTTTCTAGAAAACAGTTCCAATGATGGTCAATATTAATTAAATGTATTAAATTTAACAGAAATAAAACTTACCATCTTTCTCACAAAATAATCCCTATCCTTAAGAATCATATCTCCCAAAAGATAACATATACATAGAAGTTTTGGACAAAAAGGAATGTTTTAGCTTGAAAACCTGAGGGAATGGAGTTTAGAATCATCTGGAGGAAAGAAGGATGGACTGTTTGGACCCAGCAGCCCAGAGTGGGCTAATGAATTATCAATTTATTAAAATCCTACCTTGGGGTAGCCCAGGGGATAAGAGTGCCAGGATTGGGAGTCAGGAAGACCTGGGTTTGAATGCAGTCTCAGATACTTCCTAGTGTCGACATGGAATCTAGAAACCCCAAACTTGTAGCTTAGTGAGGTATGATGAACCTCAAGTTTAGAAATAGTTTATAGGTTGGAGACCCCCAAAGCTGTGCTTGTTCCCTGTTCCCTAGAGGATCCACCCTGAAGGGAATCTCAGGCTGGCTGTGGTAGACTGAATAATGGGCCCTAGGGTAAATGCTAAATACCCTTTTGTCTTGGGTAGTCTTGCCCACAGTATCAGAGACCCAGTCCCAGGAAGACACACCTAGGCAGGGACCATCCTTTAGTATCCATTGGGTAAGCAGCTCCTTTCTTTACACCCTAGCCTCTGGCTAGGATCCCTTTCCCAAGCTTGATAGTATCCTGTCAGTATAATGTCAATCATCTCTCCCAGCCCCTGGATCTTCCCAAATGGTATATAGGTTCCCCAATTTCCTTTGTTCCTTGGAGTCCTCATCTAGCCCTGTGGCACTCCCAGGGGTTCAGGGAGCAGAGCGAAGCAGTGTTCAATCCTGGACTCTGCACAAGGTGCAGCTCTGCATAAGAGGCCAAGTAGCCCTGTTCCCCCTTTCCCTTGATTAAAGAGTGGCTTTATGACTATTTAATAGTTCTGCGTTTTTTCTAAGATAACACTAGTTATGTGACCCTGGACAAATCACTTAACCCCAACTAACTAGCTCTTGCTCTAAAAGCAAAGGTTTAAAAAAAAAATCCCACTTTCTGCAGGAAGTCTTTCCCGATTCCTCTCCCATGTGGTCTCTCACCCATCAGACTACTAGCTCCTTGAGAACAGGGGTTTTTGTTTGTTTGTTTGTTTTTAACTTTTCTATCTCCAAATTTTAGCACAGTGCCTGGCACACAATGGCCTTTAATAAATACTTACTGACTGGTGGAATGACTACGTGTTGGGGTTTAGGGTTACAAAACAAACAATCAAAGAAAACAACCCTGGGACAGCCCTTGCCCTCTAGGGGCTTACATTCTACAAGAATGAAGACCTTTACAGTCCCTGGAATTCAACACCTTTATCTCATGTACCAAATAGGGGCTATAAAAAGATCAAATAAAGAAATATCTAATGATCTTAAGAGAAAAAACTTTGTCAGTTACTCAATGCTGCTAGGAACTAATTCTTTTAAATTATTATTATTTTTTTCAAAGAATAAGGCTTACAATTTACAGCAAAACATCTTGACACAATATAGCATTAGGGTTAAGCATGGCCAACAGTTCAAAGAAGGTGGAATGCTATAGCTTTCTACAAAGAAAATCAGCCAAGTCTGTATTCTAATAGAGACAGAGCCTCCAGAAGAATCTTTATCTCAACCTGCAGATGAATTTATCTCACCTACCCAGAGGACTAAACTTAAAAGAGGACAATCAAATCAAAACAAAGTCCCACTCACACCCACCTTAGTTAGCCTTCAGCTATGGCAAACCCAAACCTTTGTAAAATCTAGTAACTCTGCAGTTTGTCCCTCCCTCTTTCCAAAAGGATGCTCATCCCTCTTCTCTGTGTCTCCTTAGAGAACCCAAGGACCATGGTGCAAGGTGCTGTGGGAGCACCCAGATTGCAATCTTTTGGGCATAATTAAAGACCTTTTATTATAACTACTTTGATACTTGGTTTATTTTATGGTTGACATAAGGATCAGATTTAAGATTTCAACCCAATGCAGGTGACTCTTTCCATTGTAATGCATATTCAGGTGTCTAGATGGTACAGTGGAAAGTTCTCTGGACATGGAGAGAGAAGACCTGAATTCAGATACTGCCCCACACATTTATTTTATTAGCTGTGTGACCATCTGCAAGTCACTCAACTAAACCTCAATTTCCTTATCTGAAAAATGGGAGTAATAAATAGCAGCATCCATTTCCCAGAATCAAATGAGATAACTCATGGAAAGTGCTATATAAATGCTACCTATTGATATTTTTGTTACTACTATCCTAGGGGAATGTTGTTATTCACAGACACCACCACAGTAGGTAGGGATGACATTTTGGGCAGATAAGTTTCCTTTCTTCAAGAGACAGATGAAACAGTCTTACCAGCCCCGAAGGAAAAAGGAGGGAAAGTCCCTCAGAAGTCTTTGAGGAACTCTACCTAGGTGAGGTTTCTCAAATTCCTGAGATCAAGACTGACCAGTAATTAACCCAAAGTGGTGGAGAGTCCTTTAGAAGACCTTCAAGATGTGGCCACCAAGGGTTAGGAATGGAGAATGGAAGGTGCATTACTAAGCTGGACAACATGGGTTTTAGAGTGGGACAAGGATGGATAGAAAAGTTAACTGCAACCTTGAAGGATGATCGAGATATCACGAAGTTCATTTGCAAAGATTTTTGAACCACAATTTTCAGAGAAACAAATCGACAATCTAAGGATGGATCATCAGGGGAACTATGTGCTTCAAGACAACACATTTCGAATTTCTGTCTCAGATGTCTTCAGGAAAACAGTACTCAGATCATGCACCTAAGTATTTATTTAGCATCACATGGGGCTTCATCAGAAGTGTCTTATTAAAATTGGGAATAAAAAGTATTGTGATGGCTGACATGTCAGCAGTGGCAGCAGGTAAATTTTAAGTGAGGATACAAAAGATGTAGCAAGCACTCAAATGCTTTTACAATGTAAAGAAATGATGCTATTCATGTATAAAGATTTCTGAGTAGTAACTTTTGACTTCCTGGCATTGTCATAAGTTTCTAGAGTACAATGATTCATGTAAGCCACAAGCACAGAAAGCCTGAACTCTCTCTCCACAACAGAGGCACATTCTCCCTGCATTCTGCCTCCCAGCCATTCGACCTTCTCTCCTAATACATTGTTTTATTTTCTAAAGATTTGTTGGAGCCTGGTAATTCCGTAGGGGAGCCAGAAACAGCTCTCCCACTACACAATCATGCCATCTGCCTACCTAAGAAACATCAATGGTTCCCTGCTTCCTCTAGGAGAAAATACAATTGGGCATTTACTATCCTGCATGGACTGGCTCCCACCTACTACTGCAGGCTGATTTCACAGGACCATCTCTCATGCATATTCCATGTTTCCCCCACACAGGACTTCCCACCTTGGTGGAGGTTACTCTGGTCCTTTCTCCCTTGCCTTGGCCTCCTAGATTCACTCACTCCCTTCAAGTCTCACCTCAATTCTCCTAGACAAAGCCTTGGCTGATTCTCCTCCCTAGTATAATTCTCTCCCTTTCCTAGATATTGTGTTACATCTTGATAATCTTGTTTTATGAAACTTCTAATTACCCACTGATCAGTTTGTTCAAAGACGGAACAATGAACCTTTAAGTACCCACTGATCACTGGAGATAGGATTAGCAAATATAATCAAATCTCAGGTACTCTTTTTGTCTACTTCCTTTCTCTTACTTTATCTGAGTATTCTTCCAGGTACCCAGGTATTCTTCCCCTAATCTCCCTGTAAGCCAATCACTTGTCCTTCCCTTCCTATATACCCTAAAGTATACAGAAGACCCCCAAATCTTTAACAAGACAGAAATTCCCATTCTTGCTGTTTTTTTTTCCCCAGAGACTGTAGAGATTAAAATTAACATTCAATAACTAAGATATTATATTTATGAATATTTTATTAATAATAGACTAACAAGAGACTAACTAAAAGGTACTAACCAGCTTGTTCCCAGGAACAAAAGAGAAAATGGGAGGAGTTACAGTCAACTATAAAACAATAACATGACCACACAAACCTGGAGGTGCAGGAGAGATTAAAGGGAATTTTGGGGAAATTTATGGGCAATGAAGTACAAGGTTCAAAATTTCCATTTAAACAAGACAATATTCCCAGAGTCCCAGAGCTTGGTGGATGTATGACTGTATGGTGTCTCCCTTATCCTTATTAAAGATGTGTTCTTTTCTAACTGCTTTGATGGTTCTGTGTTTTTTCAGTTTGACAATCTTTTTTCTAAATATTTCCCATTTACTTATCTGTTCACAGGCTCCTCTACCCCCTCACTGTTGAATGAAAGTAGTTTGAAGATAGGAAGTGTTCTTGTTTCTGTCTTTGTATCTCCATGGCTTGGCACAAACTGACAATTAATAAATGCTTTTTGAATTATGTTGATCTGAAACAAGAATTCAGTTCTTCCATCCATGTGACTCTGGACAAATAATTTAACGTCTGGGTTTTACTCTAGCCATAAACATTATGAAGGTAGACTAGAAGACCTGACCTAAAAGGGTCTTCTAGCTCTTAAATCCCTGGTCCTAGTCAGGGTTAAAAGTGCAGCCTCATAAGTGGGGAAAGCATCCTTCACATATTCCCAAATGTATTCATTCAATAACATTTATTAAGCACCTACTATGTGCCAGGCCCAGCACTGAGCTCAGGAGATACAAAAAGAGGCAACAGTCCTTCCCTGTCCTCAAGGAGCTTAAACTTAATGGGATTAAACTGGACCAACACTTCCAAGAAGTTTGGGACCAGGCTGTCTGGTCCAGAGGATTCCACTTCAAACCAAAGGCAAGTAAGATGAAGCCATCCCTGGTTTGCTCATAGGAGCTGTGGTTATCTGGATAAAATATGGTCTCTGGCTCAAACCCATTAGAGGCCATAGAACCCAAACTTTCAAAAATTGGACTGAAAAAGAGAAGGGGGGAGAGTGTGTGTATCACACACACACACACACACACACACACACACACACACACACACACACACACACACACTGAGGTTGATACCAAATAAGGCTAAAACCCACCAGATGTAAGTAAAAGAAAGGGAAGGAAAATTTATTAGCTTCATGTGTGAATCTGATAATAACTTGCATCTCAGAATTCTAATCATTTTCATTTTTCTCAAAGCATTGTCTTGAATGCAAATAAAGATTTCTCTTTGCCTTACCCATTCTTTTACCCCAGAAGATTGGGGGGTTATGGGGAAGAATCTGGATGATCAGAGAATCAGGGAATACAGGGAAAGGACGGAACTTTTCAGATCATGTTGTTCCCCTCCCACATAATGGATGAATCCCATTTACAACACCCCAGAGAAGGGTTCCTTCATCCTCTGCCCAAAGACCCCTCAGGAAAAGAGGGCTCTTTGCCCTGCGGTAGCCCATTCCATTTTTGGTACATGCTAATGATTAAGAGTATTTTCCTTATGTTAACCTCAAATCCATCCTCCTGTTGCCTTCATCCTCTGGACCTCATACTGCCCTCCAGGGCCAAGCAGAAAAAGGTTGATCTTCCACTTGACAACCATGAAATGTCTGAATGGCCCTCAACCTTGAGTCTTCCCTTACCTAGACCAAACATTCCTAGTTCCCACAACCAATCCTCTTCGAGTCTCATCTTGTGGATGATTCAAGAACTTCTTGAATGTGTTTTCATTATTAATGAATCTGGGGACAGAAGGGATTCTTCACCAATCAGGACGTGGCCCCTTTTAAGTTCTAAGTTCTCTTACCAAACCAGTCAGGTTCCTGTGGAGATGTTCTAATATATTAATGTACCTCTTAAAATATGGCACCCCAAAATGGACATAACACTCCAGACACGGACAAAATAATAATGGCAAAGGGGGAAGAGAAGGGAATAAGTGTGTGTGTACACACATATAGTACATATGCATACATACACATGTGTATTTATATACACACAATTTATGCTTTCATATAAAAAATAATAAATTTTTATGTGCCACGCCCGGTGCCAAGGGACTTACAAATATTATCTCATTTGATCATCACAACAACCCTGGGAGAAAAACGCTATTATTATTTCCATTTTACAATTGTGGAAACTTGGACCAATAGAGATTAAAGGACCTGCCCAAGGTCCATACAGCAAGTAAGTGTCTGAGGACAGATTTGAACCCAGGTTGTCTTAACTCCAAATCTGGCTTTCTATCCACTGAGCCAACCTAGCTGCTCCGATATTGTGGGTTTTAAAAATGATGAATTTCTGTTGGTTCAAGCTCTTTTTATGCAAATGTGCTAAGCATTCCTTCTGAAAAATTCATCCAATTGTAGTGGTCAGAGTTTCTGAGTCCTGTGAATCCTGAGTCTACAGGCATTTATAGTACCAAGCACTAAGATAGGCACTTAGGAATACAAGAGGGAAAAATATAGTTCTCACCTTTGAGAAGCTCACTTTCTAGAAGAGGAGATAACATGCAAAGAACAATGCACAAGCAAAGTATACTCAATGCAAAGAGAAGGTCATTTATTTACTTTTTAAAAATTAAAAAAAAATGGGGCATCTGGGTAGCTCAGTGGATTGAGAATCAGGCCTAGAGACGGGAGGTCCTAGGTTCAAATCCGGCCTCAGACACTTCCCAGCTGTGTGACCCTGGGCAAGTCACTTGACCCCCATTGCCCATCCTTACCACTCTTCCACCTAGGAGCCAATACACAGAAGTTAAGGATTTAAAAAACAATTTAAAAATTTAAAAAATTTTAGATAAAAATTTGGAGGTCACTTAATTACTTCTTAAAAATTAAAAAAAATTGGAGAAGGTAACTTAATTTACTTTTGGAAAATCTTTTAAAAACTTAAAATTTAAAAATAAAAAACTTTTTAAGAAATAAAAAAAATTCTAAAAAGAATTTAAAAATTTGGGGCAAACAGAGTGAAGTGACTTGCCCATGGTCACAGAACTGACTAGGAAGTATCTGAGGCCAGATTTGAATTCAGGAAGATGAATCTTCTGGATTCCAAGCCCAGGGCTCTATCTAGGTGTCCTATAGAAGGTCATTTCAGAAGGAAGATGTTGGTGGGAAGGGAAAGGCCTCTTGCAGAGAGTGAGTGGTATTTGAGCTGAGACTTTAAGCAAGTCAGGAAAGCCAAGAGGCAGAGATGAGGAAGGAGAGGAGACCAGGCAGGAAGGAAGAGGCCAAGAAAAAGGCCAAGATGGGAGATGAAGGGTCATTTTCGAGGAATAGCAAAGAGTTCAGTGCAAAAAGACAGGAGAGAAATCATGAAGTTACAAAGAGTTTTATGTTACATAGGTCTTCATGAAGAGCTTTGAATGCCAAATAAAGAGGTTCATATTTGATCTTGGAGGTAATAGGGAGCCACTGAAGTTTAATGAGTGGGGGGGATGACGTGAGCAGACTTTAGGAAAATTACTTTGTTGAGTGAGTGGCGCATGGATGGGAATGTAAAGATCTGGGTCAGGGAGACCAAGCAGAGGAAGGTAATGGGGCTTCCGCCATGGTGACAACTGTATATATGGAATAATTTTTGGTTTCTCTACTCATTTGTTTTTAATCCCAAAGGAGGCTAGCCATGGTGGCATATAATGCCCGTAATCCCAGTTGGATGCTGATGTTGGTGGATCTCTTGAGTGTGGAAAGCTGGAGCTGTGGTAGGCTACGGTGATTGGATATCTGCAATAAATCCACCATTATCAATATAATGAATCCCAGGGAAGACCACCAAAGTTTTCTAAGAAGGAGAAAACTGGCCTGAGTCAGAAATGGAGCAGGTGGAAGTTTCCTTGCCAATCAGGAGTAGAATCACACCTACCAGTGGCCCCTGTACCTCCAGAATGTGAGATAGGAAAACCCAATCTTAAAAAAATCTTTAAAAAATATCCAATCTTAAAAAAATCTTCAAAAAATATCCAATCTTAAAAAAAAATCTTTAAAAAATGTCCAATCTTAAAAAAATTTTTTTAAATATCCAATCTTAAAAAAATCTTTAAAAAAAGCTCAATCTTAAAAAGAAAATCCAGTTTATAGGAATTTATAGGCTTGAAAATCCCAGGAATCAAATACCCTCAACCCAGTGTTTATATAAATTTGGTTTGTGGTCCAAATCAACTTTTAACAAAACTAGGTGGATGCAAAATATTACATACTTGGAAAGAGATTATCTCAAAAATTAGTCCAGCAAAGGATTCTTCAGTATTTGGCCTTTTGTGCTGGCAGGAGTGAGGACACGCCTACACTGATTGGGGGGTGAAGGAGGGGTGTGGGGGGGGGGGACGGAGGAGAAGCAGCGATTGCCAGGAACACACAGACTGCCACTGTGTACAATCTGAGCCTATTCAGTAATAGAGCCAAGCTCTGGAATGTGCTCTTTGGGGCTCATGTGGGAGTCCCTCCTACGCACATAGCCCTCCCAATGGGTGACCTACCTGGGTTAAAGTAAAAAATAATATTCAGTAAATCCTGGTCTCCCCACGTGATGTAATTCTTGTACTTCTGGTACAGAGGGTACAGCATGTCCTCCCAAGCCAAGCCCGTTGGAATCAGGCTATTCTGTAGAAGAGAAAAAGCATAGGAATAATGGATTAAAGGCCACCAGGTTTCCCCTACTAACAAAAAGTATTTTTTTTATGCTTTAAAGAAAATGAGACAAACACAAAATGGGAGACGTTCTTCTTACCGAAGGGTTCCTCACCTGAATTAATTTATTTTTAAATTTAACATTAATTTATTTTAAAAATAATAATAATGACAATAATTTGGTTTCTTAATAATAATAAGTATTTGCAGACTACTCTAAAGTTTGCAAAACATCCTATGTGTTGATCTGTTTGACTCTCACAAACACTTGTCAAGGCGCTGTTGTTCCTATTCCCATTTTACAGATGAGAAAACTGAGAAGTTAATGACTTTCAAAGGGTCACATAGGTAGTAAATTCCAAAGAAGACTTGAATTCAGGTCTTCTTAACTCCAAGTCCAGTGTTCTATCCACTGCCCCACTGAGATATTTCAGTCTCTTAAGATATTTTGACAGCCATAATTCAATAGAATTGGTTTCCTTTGTAGAAATAATTGTAGATGTAGAAAAATTATTCTGAGAAGGGCTCCACAGGCTTTATGAGATACTCAAAGAAATTCATTTTTTCGCGGGAATAAAAGAAGAGCCCCACTTCTAACAACCCCCACGCATGAGCCCAATCAGGTATAGGACAGGGTTTTCCCAGAGAAAACTTTCCTGGGTCTATTTTTTTTTTTTAGACCCTTACCTTCCATCTTGGAGTCAACACTGTGTATTGGCTCCAAGGCAGAAGAGTGGTAAGAGTAGGCAATGGGGGTCAAGTGACTTGCCCAGGGTCACACAGCTAGGAAGTGTCTGAGGCCGGATTTGAACCTAGGACCTCCAATCTCTAGGCCTGGCTCTCAATCCACTGAGCTACCCAGCTGCCCCCACTTTCCTGGGTCTTAAGAGTCAGTAATCATGGCAGATGCTACTGCTCTATTATGGCCTCTCCCAATCATAATCTGTTCTTCATTACAAAGTTGGTTCTTTCTTTTTTTTTTTTTTTTAATCCTTACCTTCTTTTACTATCACTTCTAACTTAATTTACTTTTTAAAAATCTTTTTAAAAATTAAAATTTAAAAATAAAAAACTTTTTAGAAAATTAAAAAAAATTTTTTTTAATTTAAAAAATTGAGGCAAAGAGAGTTAAATGACTTACCTTGTTTTACTATCAGTTCTAAGACAGAAGAGTGGAAAATGCTAGGGACTGAGGATAAGTGACTTGGCCAAGGTCCCACAAGTAGGAAGTATTTGAGGCCAGATTTAAACCCCACATTCTATCCACTGTGCTACCCAGCTGCCCCCAAAATTTGAACTTGACTTTGAAAATGATAACCCAAAAAATTAGAATACAGATAACAGAACCATGGCCATTTCTTGCTGGACTCTTGGGAATCTAACGGAACCAATTCAATTCAAGGAACCAACATTCTAGTCCTAAACTGAAATTTTGAATCTATAAAGGATCTAGTCTTGTCATTCTGAGCCTCAGTTTCCCCATATGTAAAAAGAGGGAAATACCTGTAGTGCCTACCTCCCAGGGCTGATAGAAATGAGATGATGCTCATTTGCCAACCTCAAAACTCTGCAAGTGCCCAAATGTCACTATTGTTGTCATTGTCTGTGATTCTGGAAGGGTAGAAAACCTCCAGTGTGGGAAATTCCTTCACCAACTCCACCCATCTGGCTGAGGGAAAGGAGATTAAGTGACTCTCCTAGGGTCACCAAGCTAGTAAATGTCAGAATCGAGATTTCAAACAAAATCTCCCAGAATTTCCCAGCTTCAGGCACTGCCTCTAACCAAATATGACTAAAGGGGTTTAAAATGAACCCTGAACACGAATCATGTAACCATGGAAAATTTTTCTAAAAAACAAAAACTATTAAAAAAAATTAAAAAAAATAAAATGAACTCTGATATTTCTGAATGCCAACTATGATTATGCTCCTCATTCAGTAATACCACAGCCTGCAAATTTCAAACAATAAAGTTCTTTTCTTCCTCCAACAGCCTCACCCAATTCATGGAACTAAGTCAATGCGGTATTCATCCAAGAAAATGTCATTGTAGGCACATGAATATAAGTTCAGTTTCCTAAACAGTGAATTTGGGGAGAGAGGGGGGCGAGGGGAGCACAGGGAAGTAGGAGAGACTTTCTGATGTCTTACCTTGAACTGTGTATTTCTGATTCTAGTTAAATTCATCAGCATCACTCCGGAATTGACTCCAGTCATTCCATAGTAAGGGTGGCGAGCAAAACGGCTATACCAGCCGATCTTGGGGATCTCGTGCTCAGGGGCCATGGCTGCAAGCTGGGTGGAATTAAATTGCTTGAGGAGCCTCCAGATATCATCGATGGGCCGGAGAAAAAGGACATCGGTGTCTACATAGAGAAGCGAGTCCACATCCTTTAAAATCACCTTGGGGAAGAAGACGTTTAAAAAGAAAAAAAAAGAGGGAGAGAAAATAACTATAAATCACACAACTCACTTTTTACTGATAAACTATAAAGTCTAAGGATTGTGGGACGATCAAATGAGATTGACTTTGCTACTAAAGCAATACAATGATTCAGGATAATTCTGAGAGACTTATGAGAAAAAAAAGTGCTACCCACATCCAGAGAAAGAACTGTGGGAGTAGAAATGCAGAAGAAAATATATGATTTATCACTTGTTTATATGGATATTGGGATTTTGATTTTAAAAAGCTCCTCTATTACAAAAATAATTAATATAGAAATTTTTTGAGTGATCTATCTATATCTATCTATCTATCTATCTATCTATCTATCTATCTATCTATCTACACACACACACTCAGTGAAATTGCTTGTCAGCTCTGGGAGTGGAGAGAGAACAAGAATCATATAACCATAGAAAAAATTTAAAAATAAAACTTAAAAAAAAAATTAAAGTTTTAGAGACAAGGTCATATACTGCTGAAATCATGGGTGTTTTAGCAATAAAGATTTGAATGAATAATGACTCAGTTTCCCTTTTATTAATTTCAATTAGATAAACTTTTATTAAACATTTATTATGAACCAAGCACTCTGAAGACAAAAAAATGAAACCATATTTGCCATTAGGGAGCTTACATTTACCCAAGGGAGTAGAGAGTGGTGATACGGATACGTCTATCTTTAAAATATTTATTTAAAAAGATTTTATTTATATTAAATATATTTAAAACTTTAATAAAATCATATTTTAAATAAGTATATTTAGATTTTTTATGAATATCTTGTTTTACTTACCTAGATTTCCCTTCATTCATCTCCTTCCTACTTCCCAAAGAACCATTATAACATATGTTTATAAACATGTTATATTATTATATTTAGTAACATATCATAATATTAACATATTACAACATATAACATCCCTCATAACAGAATTTTTTTTAAAAAGGAATAGAAAAAAATGCTATAAAATGGACCAATGCATTATAAAAAATTAATATTCTCTACAATATTTCACACCTGAGGAACTCCACTTCTGCTAAGGAATGGAGGTACAAATGGGAAGAATGTCTTTTCATATCTTCTTTGGGGTCAATTTCACGAGAGAACAAATTTCACTTGAGAAAGAGCACTAACCACTGTGGGTCTGCCCCTAAGGTCTCATACAAGCGGAGCTTTTTTAAAAAAAAACCCTCACTTTCTTTCTTAGAATCAATACTGAGTATTGGTTCCAAGATAGAAGAACAGTAAGGGTTAGGCAATGGGGGTTAAGTGACTTGCTTAGGGTCACACAGGAAGTGTCTGAGGCCAGACTTGAACCCAGGATCTCCCATCTCCAGGTCTTGTGTTCTATTCACTGAACCACCTCTCTGCTCCTAAAAGCTGTACTTCTAAAAAAGCTGGGCATTTTAAACTTAGACATAAGGAAGAGAGAGTACATTATAGTCACTGGAGGTGGAGGTTGAAGGGGATGAATATTTATTTATGTAAAAAAATCAGATATGGAAATGGTAGATATGAGGGATTATTTCCCCCTTCCCCATCATGCTGCTCCTCTCACCCCAAACCAATGTAGGCATGCCACTGCTAGCACCAGCACAAAACGCCAAATTTTGTAAAATCCATTGCTAGATTAATTTGTAAGATAATAGCACTTAACACAGATGATGTTTTTGATCTAAGAAGTTTGATTAAAATTGATTTGGGCCACAAACCAAACCTTAAAACAGCAAGGCACTCAGCACTATCCATAAAAGTTGGATTGATGAAATACGAGGCTTGAAATCTTCTGAGAATCAACAAAGAGAACAGCGGGAGGAACAGATTTTTTAAAAATTATTTTAAAAATATTAAACTAAACAATAAAAAAAGGGAAGAAGTGACAAAAAAAAAAAAAAAAGAGTCAATTTGCCATGCTGAGCCTCCAGAAAGTGTTTTAGGAGATTTCTGATGTAAGTGAAATGAATTAACTAATTCATTAACATGATTCTTGAATTAATTCTCATAAACAAAGTGTCTATATGAGTTCATTTTGAGTCTCTCAGACCCAGGAGTTATGGCTGTAAGGTGGGAAGAATATTCATCAAGTCTGAGAGTACTTCGGGACAGAATTTGAAGTGGGCTTTGGAGACTGGGCAGAGGGTGGACAGGAAGAGGTAGGAAGTGAGGGCAGAGGATAAAAGAGGGAATAACCGAAAAGGGAATTTAAATTGTTTTACAGACTATCCAGTTCTCAAGAGTAGGGAATCTTTCATTCTTTAGCTGTATCCCCAGCACCTGGAACAAGGAAGGCTTTTAGTAAATTCACGTTGATTGATACCTTTGGCTTTTTTTTTATTGATAATCACTTCTAGTTACAATTATTCTCTCATCTCTCTCCAGAACCAACGTCCCCTTGTCACAAACTGAGGTCCCTTTTGGCCACCCCTTCAACCCAGACTTTTCTATTGGTTCTCCTGGGAGAATGATCACTCCAGGTTTAAGAAAATCGTTTGCCACCCTGGCTGTTCTCCTGGCCTCCATGATCTCCAGAAACTCATCATCCTTCCAGAGGAAGCTCATAACCTCTTCGGTAGCCGTCTGCAGCTGGAGCCCTCCTGTCTGACTGAAGAGGCTGGAGAATGGAGGGCAGACACTGGAGACCTCTTCCCTAATCCTCCAGCACTGAAGGGGGGCACCCAGGACTCGCGCTTCATCCTATGCCACTCTGGCTGCTCTCCTGGACCTCCAGAAACTCATCATCCTAGATGTCATCGCCTGAAACTCACACCTCTGAGCATCGTTTCCCATCTCGGCTCATGCCCAGGACCTCCCTCACCCCTTCTGTTTCTGTACTGTCTCCTTCCTCCTTACACATAAGCTCCTTGCAGGCTGGGATTCTTTTTGGTCTTTCTTTGAATCTCCAGAGCCTGGCACATTGTCTGGCACTATAGAAAGGTTTATTAACTCTGACTCCGAGGCTGTGCTTCTATGGTTCACGAGATTATTTCCAGAATTTTAAAAAATTCCACTTCTCAGGACCATTTTTGGTAAATTGGGCTCAGGGAACAAAGGCCAAAATGGAAGAGGCAGGCAGAGACTTGAGGACCACCTAGACAAATGCAGGCTCTCACCATCAAATACTGAAGTTATAGCTATCATTTCTAGCTTGGTCATCAATTTTCTTTGACAAATCAAAGTCACAAAGGCCAAAGAGCTTCTGAATCATATACATTTTTTTTAAAGTCCTTATATCTTCCATCTTAGAACCAATAAGGTGTATTGGTTCCAATGCAGAAGCAGAAGTAATAAGTGCTAAGCACTGGGGGTTAAGTAACTTGCCCAGGGTCACACCGCTAGGAAGTTTCTGGGGCAAAATTTGAACCCAGGACCTCCTATCTCCAGATGTGGTGCCTTCTCCTCTGAGCCAACCAGCTTCCCTTCTCTTTCATTTCTAATTCTTGGTTTTCCTGGCTTCCTTAAAAGCTCAACTAAAGTTCCACCTCCTGCAATAGGAGTTTACCAAACCTCCTTATTTATTTTTTGGTTATAAATCCTTACTTTCTGTCTTAGAATAATATTGTGTATTGGTTCCAAGGCAGAAGAGCAGTAAGAGCTTGGCAATAAGGATTAAGTGACTTGCCCAGGGTCACTGGACCAGGAAGTGTCTGATTTCACATTTGAACCCAGGACCTCCCATTTCTAGACCTGGCTCTCTATTCCCTGAGCCACTTAGCTGCTCCTTCCAGTCCTCTTAAACCTTGGTGCCCTCCCTCTGAGATTATCCCCAATTTATCCTGTATGTCTGCACACAGTTGCTTGCATTAGAATGTGAGAACAGGGGCTGATTTTTGCTTTTATTTTTTTTTAGCCCCAGTTCTTAGTACACATAGTAAATGTTTAATAAATGTTTGCTGACCTGACTTGTTCTTACTTCATCTTGTATCTGTTCATACTCATCTTCCAAGCTTTCTCTGAAACCATCCATTCGGTCACTCATATCTTAGAGTACAATTAAATTCCATTTCATTCAATTATTATAATTGGTTCAGCCATTCCTCAGTAGATGGCACCCCTATAATTTCTAATTCCTTGCTCACATACACACAAGCAAGTGTAAATATTTTTGTACTTCTTTTTTTGATCTGTTTGGGGCACAGTTGTATTGCCAAAATGGGCATAACTTTGCATTAGTAATTTTTTGGATAGAGTTCTCCAAAAGCGTTCCTTACAGCGGTTCCCAAACTTTTTTGGCCTACCGCCCCCTTTCCAAAAAAAAATATTACTTAGAGCCCCCTGTCACATACTATCACTGCCCTCTTACAGTTATTCACAACCCCCAAATGCAGCTGTGGCCATCACCGCCTCCCTGGATCGCTGCAGCACCCACCAGGGGGCGGTGGCGCCCACTTTGGGAATCATTGCATTATAATAATTAGAAGCAAATCCACACAATGTTTGCGTGGACCTCTAGAAAAGGTATGTCACACTCTGCACCTGTAGCTCATCCCCTCTCTGCCAAGAGGTAGGAGGCATGATTCAACATCAGACTTTTGGGAACAGGGAATTGCTCAATTGAGCATAGTTAGCATAAAGTCTTGCCCAGTTAGAGTTATCTAGTTTTACAATGTTGCAATCATATTATAAAATGTTCTCCTTGTTCTGCCCATTTGTCTAGGCATCGTTTCATGTCCAAAGACTTATTTTTAATAAATCTTTGAAAATCAGGAATATGTTCCTTTCTTGGCTTGCCCTAATTAGTCCCTCTGTGGTTATGTAATATTGCCTAGCTAGGGGGCATTTTTATTTGACAGATCTTACTTCCTATCCTGGAAAATTTCATGTGGCTACTGGATAATGTAGAAAAAAAACTAATCTGGGAATCAGGAGATCTGAGTTTGAATTCCAGTTTGTGGCCTCACTTTTCTTATCTCCAAAATGTGGTTCACTCAGGGAACCTCTAAGTTTCCTTTGAAATTTAAATCCTATGATTCAATAAGAAATTTGATCATCACTTAAATTATATCTGTCCCAATATTTTACCCAGATTGAAAAAGTATTTAAGTCTTAAAGTTAAAATGAAAGAGTATGTCTAAGCTCTGGCCAGACTTCCCTGCCACTACTGTGTTCGGTTCTAGGAATCCCATTTTAGGAAGGGAATTGATAAACCAGAGATCATGCATGGAAGGAGCAAGCAGGACGGTGAATAGCCTGCAGTTCATGGCTTTTGAGAATTGGTTGAAAAAAGTAGGGGGTGCTTATCTTAACTGAGAAAAGACTTGGAGTGAGAGAAAGAGGGAGATGCAAGTATTTGAAAGGCTATTACGTGTTAGAGGAATTTAACTTGTTCTCATTGGCTCAAGGACAGAATTAGAAGCAACGTGGAAGTTACAGAGAGATTCTGGGTTGACATAAGGAAAAACTTTGTTAACTTAGAAAAAACACAGAACTATTAAATAGTCATAAAGCCACTCTTTAATCAAGGGAAAGGGGGAACAGGGCTACCTGGCCTCTTTGGCAGAGCTGCGCCTTGTGCAGAGTCCAGGATTGAACACTGCTTTGCTCTGCTCCCTGCCCCCTGGGAGTGCCACCCGGCTAGATGAGGACTCCAAGGAACAAAGGAAATTGGGGAACTTATATACCATTTGGGAAGATCCAGGGGCTGGGAAAGATGATTGACATTCTACTGGTAAGGATGGGATTTACAATCAAGCTTGGGAAAGGAATCCTAGCCAGAGGCTAGGGTGTAAGGGAAGGGGCTGCTTACACAATGGATACTAAAGGATGGTCCCTGCCAGGTGTGTCTTCCTGGGAAGGGTCTTTGATACCATAGGCAAGACTACCTAAGACAAAAAGGTATTTAGCATTTACCCCAGGGTCCATTATTCAGTCAGCAACTGCCAGCCTGAGATTCCCTTCAGGGTGCATCCTCAAGGGAACAGGGAACAAGCGCAAGCTTTGGGGGTCTCCAGTCTACAAGCTATTTCTAAAACTTGGGGTTCATCGGATCTCACTAAGCCACAAGTTTGGGGGTCTCTAGATTCCATGTCGACAGCTTCTTAAATAAAAGCAGTGTCTAAATGAATGAGATGCTGCCTTGGGAAATAGTAGGTCTAGATCGATGGTCGGCAACCTTTTTGGCCTTTTGAGAGCCATAATCGCCTGTGGAAGGAGGAAGATGGAGACGGAAAGGCCCTGGAATATGGGGAGGGGGCTGAAGGGCCCTCTGGGGCACATCCTGGGGCTCTGCCCAGACTGGCTGGTCGGGAGGTGGAGTCAGATATGGCTCAAGAGCCATACATTGCCAACCCCTAGTCTAGATGATTTGGGAAAACCATTTATTGGGGATATAGTGGAAAGGCTTCTTGGTTGCATATAAATTGGACCAAATTGCTTCACCACACCGGCCCCAACACTCCCGGTCCCCACCAGCTCTTTTTCAGCTATTATAGTTTCTGATTCAGTAAATTCTGTGAATTATTCTAGCTATCAATGAAATTAGAAAGCATAAACTACAGCTAAAAGGAAGGACATTTCGTACATCCGCCTCAGAAAGACAAATTAAACAAGTTGGCATACACGATTTAGTTGAGGGCACAGAGACAACGGGAAATGTTTCATGGGACAATTGCTATGATTACAATAAGCGTAAGTAGAGAGTCCACCATAAAGATAATTGTAGCTTATATGCTAACATCTGTTGCCGAGAATGAAGTATAGAAATTCTCCAAAGAAGATGACAATTTCCTCCAAACAAGGTCACCGTGTACCTTAATCACCAGTGATTTCAACAAAAAAGGAAGACAGGGAAAACTAAATTAGAAAATAAAGCCTAGCTGAAAATATTTATATGGCTTCATATTTATAAATCAAAGAGGTCAAGGTGTATGGATTACTCAGAAGCTTCATGCTAAGCCACATAAAAACATTCTTTAAAAACACTGTGGGAAGGCATTAGACATCGAAGGTACCAAACATCAAAAACCAAACTTGACAAAACAGTAACAGACAGGAAACAATGGTGGGAGTTATTTCAGAAGCTGCTAGCTCTGTATTCGGATCACTGAATGGTTAAAGGTCAGAGTTAACACCAAATAACAATGAAAGGTAACCATGATGAAGACTTTGTGGGTAAACCGCTTTGACTAAACAAGCCACTGATTCTGAAAAACAGGAAATAGATAAAAAAGAAAGATATTTACTATGATCATAAAATAATCACCAAATTGATGTCAAAACTGACCCAGGTAAACACTGATTCTCTTTGTCAAGTAGAGACCCAGCACAATTGAGACATAATAATAATAAATAACATTAAAGTAGAGATTTAAGGTTTGCAAAGCACTTTAATAGGCTATAACATAAATTATCTCATTTGATCCTCACAATACTAATGTGTGGTAGGTACTATTATTAGCCATGGTCTTACAGATAAGAAAACAGGTTGGGAATCAGGTTCACCCAACAAGTAAGTGTCTGAAACAGCTTTCAAACTCTGATCTTCCTGACTCCAAGACCAGCACTCCATCCATTAAGCCATCTAGCTGCTCTATAGTCAGACTGTCTAGACTGTCAGTGTCGTAGGAATATAATTAGGGATGGTCTGGTTTTTCTAGGGTTAGTTGAAAGAAGGGAATTTTGAGATAAGCCCTGGGAAAGAATTCTGGGTAAAAAAGGAATTGTGGGAGGGTAAAAAATTGAAAATAACTGAATCACTTCCTTTTTGGATTTGATCTGAGCTGGGAGTGGGTTCTGTCTCTCTGCCTACAATTTCAAGCTGAAAGAGGGGGTTTGTTCTAAGGGATTCTCTCTGGAAGGTCAGGATTTCGTGGAAAAATCTTTGGCATCCAGGTAGAGGATTTACTTGGAGAAAACCAATTTCACTGAGTTCAGGATTCATCTGTCAGTGGTCCAGCTGCCAGAATTCCTATTGGTTAAGGTAATCCAAAGCTTTTCATCTATAACTTTGGTTGCTTATTGCAGCAGCCAAACCCAGAGGTTTTTCCTTTCTTTATTAATTACTGGTGGGAAGATTAGGTTAAGTCAGATAGCTTGGGAAGGGTTTTAGATAGCATAGGGAGCTATAGGTAGAGCCTACAGAAGAAACAGAAGACTTCCCTTAAGTAGGGAACGTAGCAGTTGGATGGAGGTAGTTTGAAGAGTGTCTGGGTCATACCTATCCAGTTCCATACAATAATAAGTTTATAAGCGGGCCGCTGGGTAGCTCAGGATTGAGAATCAGGCCTAGAGATGGGAGGTCGTAGGTCCAAATCCGGCCTCAGACACTTCCTAGCTGTGTGACCTTGGGCAAGTCACTTGACCCCCATTGCCTACCCTTACCACTCTTCCACCAAGGAGCCAATACACAGAAGTTAAGGGTTTAAAAAAAATAATAAATTTATAATAATAACAAATAAACAAATAAACTTTGTTTCCATAATCAAAGGGTTTGGAACTTAATTGGCCCTGAGAAGTTCCTAGGTGGGTTGTAACCTCTAACATCCCTCCAGGATACTTCCACATTACAGTGTCATCGAGGGTCTCTGATATGAAGTCCAAGCAACAGAGGGTGAAGTTGCCAGATGTGGATGACGTCATACTGACTGAATTTAGCTCTGGAAGACAATCAGAGCTCCTCAAAGAGATGGTCAGTTACTCAAAAGAAACCAGTCCAGCAATCTGCAGAGGAAACCCCAAAGGGATGAAGAAAGTGCTTTGCTCAGACAAGAATCCCATAAAGACAGTCCATCAATACATGTATGTTGGAGGGGGCAACTGGGTGCCTCAATGGATTGAGAGCCAGGTCTAGAGGTGGGACAAATCTGGCCTCAGACACTTCCTAGCTGGGTGATCCTGGGCAAGTCACTTGACCCCCACTGGCTAGCCCTTATCACTCTTTTGACTTAGAACCACTACATAATACTGATTCTAAGACAGAAAGCAAAGGCTTATAACAACAATAAAAAAAATACATGTACCTTGGAGAGACAATACCCATGAATCATGAGCTGGACCCTGAGTTGAATAGGAAGAAGAGAGACTGGTCTTGAAGAGAACATAGGCTCTTCCCTCCTATAATAACATAACTCTAGCATGCTCCTAGAGGTGATATACGATTGCAATCCATGCAATAGCAGCACAACCTCAGAAGAATCAGCATGTTTGGTGACCTTCGTAGCGGGCAATGTGAAGATGCACGGCAACTCCTCTTGGCAGAGAGGTGGAAAACTGGGTGCAAAATGTTGCAGAGATGGTCAGATATAGCCTCTGAGTCAGTTGGCTTCGATTAGTTGTTTTCTTTGTTACAAGAGAGGTAGGGGTATTGGGAAATGACTGGGATGAAAACCAAAAGGCATCAACCAAACATTTCTTTAAAAAGAAGACATATGGTGAGTATATGTAGGAAACAGCATTCTGCCAGGGATGATTCTGTGGATGAGATGTGGCATAAAAGATATCATTTAGGACATGCATGCTTAGAAAAAGCTACAATAATAAACGGACAGCCCGAGTCTTGCAATGCTAGCTGCAAAATATTCAAGGACTTGAAAGAAGGTGTCCATCACTCTGAGTAGATCGTCTATGGAACAAGTATGGAAAGAATTTGGCAAAAATTGCACAGGCTGAGAAAATATGTACAGTTTGCTATCTGCACCAAAGGAAGGAATATTCATGTTAACAAGCTCTTTGAGCTATCAAATTCTGGGCTCCTTGCTGTGAGAATAAAGAATTTAAAGATGAATGAATATTAATAAAGAGAATAGTGGTTTTCGTCTCAAATATTATATTCCTGTCCAAAAATCTCAAGAGGGAGATGGGTAAAATTTACAAGGAGTTAATGGTAAATGCTAAACTCTAACTGAAATGAGCAGCAGGAACAAAAAAGTGGTCAGGATGGGAAGAGGACCTCTAAAATATGTTCAACAGGGGCGGAGAGAACAGAGGGAGAGCTATGAAATGACTGATAATTGGAAAGACAACAGCTGTACACAGCCTTCTGTTTGCATGGGAATTTTGGCAAGAGGTTGTCTACTGTCAATCAAAGACAGTTGAGCAAGCTAATGAGAAAAAAAGCAGGAAAGACTGCCATAAGGAAAGATAGCCAGGAGATCCCAAAGACTATGTTCTCAGCAGGCTAAATCAGGAGGTTGCCATGGCAAGATTATCATGAGTTAGCCACAAAAGCCACTAACACTACCAACAAACAAGGGAAGAACTGAGGATCTGTATTCTGGCAAATGGCAGTTACAGTGGATAGGATGCTGGGCATGGAGTTGGGAAGACATCCTCCTGAGTTCAAATATCTCTTCAGACACTTACTAGCTGTGTAACTCTGAACAAGTCATTTAACCTTGTTTATCTCACTTTCTTCATCTGTCACAGTGATTCCCAAAGTGGACGCCACCGCCCCCTGGTGGGTGCTGCAGAGATCCAGGGAGGCGGTGATGGCCACAAGTGCATTTATCTTTCCTATTAATTGCTATTAAAATTTAAAAAAAAAATTAATTTCCAGGGGGCTAAGTAATATTTTTTCTGGAAAGGGGATGGTAGCCAAAAAAGTTTGGGAACCACTGATCTATCAAATGATCTGGAGAAGGAAATGGCTAAAAGGGTGGGCTTCGAGTCAGAAAAAGCAGAGTTCCAGTCCTTGCTCAGTTATCTACTAGCTTTCTGACTTTTGTCAAGTAGCTTTATCTC
Source organism: Gracilinanus agilis (assembly GCF_016433145.1). Classification (NCBI taxonomy): domain Eukaryota; kingdom Metazoa; phylum Chordata; class Mammalia; order Didelphimorphia; family Didelphidae; genus Gracilinanus; species Gracilinanus agilis. Next base: position 38,716,669 of record NC_058130.1, on the reverse strand, counting down.
TCTGTAAGCTCATTTTTGTTTTGTTTTGAAATCTGTAAAATGAGGGTTTTGGCTTTTCCATTCCTAAGTCTTTGATTCAATACTACCCCATCTGGGAATCACCAACCACTATCACCTATCTCTTCTTTCTCTTGACTCTTACTAGGTATCCATGCTTGATGTCAGCCATAGATTCATGTTATTGTTCTTTGCAAACTTGATAACCATGACCCAACTCTGATCACTCACAGAGTAGTTTAGAATACCACCAGAAGGAACTAAGAATAAATACCAAGGGTGGCATTTATCATACTGGCATTAACCACAGAGAAACTGTCCAAGAACTGGCAAACTTGACAACCATGACCCAAATCTGATCATTCATACAGTAGTATAGAATGCCACCAGAAGGAACTGAAAATAAATACTGAGGATAGGCTCAGTGGATGTGGGTTTTTTATAACCACTGCTACCAATTAAAGGTATAAAGATTCAGAAGAGAAAAAAAACAAAACTGGGCAGTGACCAGTTAATAAAGAAAAAGGTGTGAGAATGAGATTTGGACTTGTGCTGAAAAAATAGGAATGATGAACTCTTGGCCACAAATGAAGTATATCAAATGAGGAATGGTAAAAATATATTCCCCTGGATTATTATCACAAACTATTTTTGTTTTATTTTGGATTGGGGGGTTAGAATTTGTTTTCAATTAATAGGAATTTATTTTCTCTCCCTCTCTGAAAAAAAAAAACAATCTTTGTACCAAATGTGCATAGTGACTCCCACATTCACAAAAATTCACAAAAATGAATTACTGAAAATCTTACAAAAAGTGCTTTTAGAGGAAAGGAGAAAGAGAGAGAAAAAAAATGCAAAAGTATCTCTCTCTCTCTCTCTCTCTCTATATATATATATTTTTTTTTTTTATATATACATACAGTAAAAAAGAAAGGGGAGGGGAGAAGGGAGGAGGACATATGAAGAATAGCAATATAAAGGTACAATAATTCACCAGACACAAAATCCAAGAAGATAACCAACAGAAATAAAATAGTAAAGGCAAGGAAGAAAATCCATTTTCATAGATTTATTGAGTTTTTTTTAATTTAATTTTTATTTTCTTTCCCTCTTACTTCTCCTACCGATTTTTTTAAGCCCTTACCTTCTATCTTAGAACTGGTATTTTTGACTTGATTCTGGTCAACAATTAAGAATTGGTTGCTTAGGGGGCAGCTGGGTAGCTCAGTGGATTGAGAGTCAGGCCTAGAGACAGGAGGTCCTAGGTTCAAAGCTGGCCTCAGACACTTCCCAACTGTGTGACCCTGGGCAAGTCACTTGACACCCATTTCCCCCCCCTTACCACTCTTCCACCTAGGAGCCAATATGCAGAAGTTAAGGGTTTAAAAAAAAAATTTATGATAGAGAGGTGGAAATCTAAGACTAGTTTAATAAGAACCATAGTTGAGGAAATCAGATTTCAAGCTGCTGCAAGGAAAAATAGTTTGGATGCCAAGACTATAATTCAACAAGGGGAAGATGGCCCAAAAGTTCTCAAAGAAATTCTAAAGAAGCAAACAATGTCAATTCCAAAGAGGAAAAAAGTATAGGGTTACCAAGATTTTATTCTCAATTTTAAGATGACAAATATGTATAAATTCTATAGGGAACTGACATAAACCTACTCCTCAATAATTTTCAATTATATCAGGGCTCATTACTCTTAGCATGCATGCAGGAATGTGTGTGTGTGTGTGTGTGTGTGTGTGTGTGAGAGTGAGTGAGAGAGAGAGAGAGAGAGAGAGAGAGAGAGAGAGAGAGAGAGAAAGAATGAGAGACAGACAAGCAGACAGACAGACAAACGGGTATCGGTGATGATGTTGCCAAGGAGACAGAAAGACAGGAATGGGGATTCACTACCTTAGTGAAGCAATGAATGCATTCAACTCTTCTAGATCATTTGGAATTATGTAAGAAAAAGTTATGAAGTTGTTCACAATAACTGACATTCATCCGGTACTTGAAGGTCACTTTATCAACAGTATTTCATTTGCGCCTCCATAACTGAGGCAAGTATCTCCATTTTAGTGAGGATCCTGAAGCTCCTACAGGTTAAATGGCTCGAGCCCACGGTCATTCGGGGTCAGAGGCAGGATCTGAATCCTCATCTTCTGCACTCCAAGGTTAGCATTCTATCCTTAGAGGGTGAGTTTTTTGATGGTGGGAGCTGGTTTTTTCCTTTGTTTCTTATTCCATACCCCACCTCTGATACTTGCTGACTTAACTTTACCCATTCTATGGAGTGACTTTTTCAGAGTTCTTATTGAGTTTATATCCCAAGAAAGTTCATGACACCAAGAAAAGACTGAGATGTCCCAGAGATGCCCCAAGAGCAGCATTATCTATATTAACAAAAATCTGGAAACACAACATGCCAGAGGAATGGTAGAACCAATCTTAGTACATGAATGGAACAGAACATTATTATAACAGATGGAATGACAGATATCCAAGGATGATTTGCACAAACTTCAGAATCCAGAGCCCAAAGAACAACAGAGGCTCGAAGCAATCAGCACAATGTTATCCACAAACACGAACATCTGGAAATTTAGTATTCTTATCAAATTCCTCTCTCATCTGTCACTCCATGACCACAGCGATCTCTCTGGAGGAAAACTAAACAATGTTGTCCAGGAGAATTGTAGACATAAAGGCAGGAAGATCTGGGTTCAAATCTTCCTTTGGCTGAGAGGTAACCACGTCATTTCTCTGTTCAAAAACCATCACTGGCCCCTTAGTCTGTAGGATCAAACACAAATTTCTCAGCCTGGGATTGAAGGATCTCCATCATCTAGCTCCCACCTCCCTTTCCTCTCATTACTCTCCTTCATTCACTCATTATTTCTGCCAAAAGGGACAGAATTACTGACTTCCTCTAATTTAGCATTTTAATTTCCCAAAAGTTATCATTTATGACAACTCTGCCTCTTGGAATCTTTATCTTTCAGTTAAGGTTCACCGGAGGAACCATCTTCTCTATCCATCAACCAGTAGACATTCATTAAGCACCTACAATGTGCCACACGTTGCCCTAAGCGCTGGGGATACAAAAAAAGGCAAAAGATTTTCCCTGACCTTAAGAAGCTAAGGGACCTCCCATGACCCTTCCAGTTGTTAGGACTTTCTTCTTCAAATCACCTTCAATTTAATTCAACAGGGGACAACTGGGTGGCTCAGTGGATTGAGAGTCGGGCCTAGAGATGGGAGGTCCTAGGTTCAAATCTGGCCTCAGACACTTCCCAGCTGTGTGACCCTGGGCAAGTCACTTAACCCCCATTAACCCCCCTTACCACTCTTCCACCAAGGAGCCAATACACAGAAGTAAGGGTTAAAAAAAAAACAAAACACCAATTTAATTCAACAAACATATATTATTTACTTATTATGTGCAAGGTACTAAAGAAATTTAAATTCAACGGAAGGGAAATAAACTCAGATAAGTAAATACAAGATAGAACATAATCTTCTTGAGGGCAGGAGCTGTTTCTGTCCTTTTTGTGCCCCTAGGGCCTAGCACTGTGCTTGGCACATAGAAGGCACCTAATAGAAATCTACTGCAGTTAATTGAATAACACAAGGTTAGGGGAGTCTGTTAATACACTGGATGAAAAAGACTATGGCAATATTTCTTTTTCCTATACTAATTTGAAAAAAAAAATTATTTAAACCCTTACCTTTCATCTTAGAATCAATATTGTGTATTGGTTCTAAGGCACTAGAATGGTAAGGCCTAGGCAGTGGGGGGTTAAGTGTCTTGCCCAGGACACAGCTAGGAAGTATCTGAGGCCAAATTTGAACCCAGGACCTCCCATCTTTGGGCTTGGCTCTCAATCCACTGAGCCACTTAGCTGCCCCTCCATACTAATTATTTAATGTATGAGAGGCAGAATATCCTAACATGTAGACTGCGGATCTTAGAAGTGAGACTACTTGGATTCGAGTCCTGCCACCAAAATATTTTTGGCTTGTCCACGGGCAAGTTATTTAGTGTCAGTGACCTAAGTAATTTTCTAAACTATCAGGAAGCTGAGTCTACATGGGAAGATGGGAGTTCCTTACACTAATGAGAGGAGGGCTCTCAAACAACAATGACAGCAAAATACACTTATATTCAAAGACTAAAAAGCCTAGAAAGTGATTTACACAGAGAGAGAAACAGGTACCCAGATCACTGATCAGCCCCATAATTTCTGTGTATAGATGGATGCTCCTAGATGATCTATTTGTTCTAAGTAGACATTTAAAATATTTTTTCCAGGGGTCTAATGTAAGATATCTTCCTTTTATTCTAACTGTGCAATGAAAGAAGAACTTTCTGTCCTTTCACTAAATGCAATCACATGGGAGAAACCCTCTGAAAACGTCAGGTATTTTAAAGAAAGCAGAACAAACAGCTCTGAATACATGATAATTGTCCTCATACTGTGCTTTTTTAATAGCAAAAATGCAGTAGGAATTTTTTTTAAATAAAAATCTGCATTAGTGTTGTTAATTCTCCAATTTCATACTGTATCACTACATAGCCAGTAAAACAACCAAGAGAGATGTATGCATTTAATTTCTATTTTGCTTCAACTGTGCCCCCTTGTGGAATTCCACATTCATAATTTGAGCAGGGATATTTATTATAGCCCTTTATGGAGGACAAAGGTATCCTTCTAGGATCATGGACTTAGGTAGAGGGGATCCTTCAGTACATCTGGTCAACCCTCGCATTTTCCAGATTAGGGTACAGAGATTAAGTGATTTGTATGAGGAAGAAAATCAAGATGGGAACTTGGATCTCCTAAAAAGAGTGAAACGTCTGCTTTTATTCTCTAATATTCACTGGAACAAATCTGCAGAGTATGCAGATTGCTATATAAGAGAGTTTAAGCTATTCAGACTGATGGTCTACAGAGGTGGGGATTTATAACCATCCTCTCTCCCTCCCTCCCCCCCTCTTCCTTCTCTCTCTCTCTCTCTCTCTCCCTTCTCCTCTCCCTTCTCTCTCCTCTCCTCTCCCTCT
>NC_058130.1:38653955-38687295 GCF_016433145.1 Gracilinanus agilis | reverse complement strand
TCCCTTAAGGCTATGAGCTCCTTGAGACAAGGGAACTGACTTTTGCCTCTTTTTGCATGCCCAGCAATGAACAGGCTGCATTTAGGCTACATTCTTTTACTGCTCTCTGCTCCTGGAAGAAAGAACCTACCCGAAGTGGGCACCAAATAGGCACTATTTGTTGTTTACTTGTTTTCAGTGATGTCTGACTCTTTATGAACCCTACTTGAGGCTTTCTTGGCAAAGTTTCTGGACTTATTTGTCATTTCCTTCTCCAGTTCATTTGACAGATGAGGAAACTGAGGCAAATAAGGATCACTGACTTGCCACAGGATACACAACCATTAAGGGTCTGGGGCTAGATTTGAACTCAAGAAGTTAAGTCTTTCTGACTCCAGGCCTGGCCCCATGTAGGTACCCCCATGGCACAATGTAGGTGCTCGATAAATGTTGATTGACTGACTGGCCCTGGTGGTACAAAACCAAACAAAATGGAAAATCCACTGCCTTCAAGGAGTTTACACTCTAATGGAGAAGGCAAGCATAAAGAAGAGCTGAAGAGCAGGGGAGAGATGCCCATACAGGCACATGGTGGCAAAATCTGGACAGTGCAGCAGGGCTCCTCCAGGCTCTTCCTCAAAATAAAGGCTCTGAGAGGAACTCATAAAGGGGAGAAAGAGTACAGGCAGAATCGAGCTGAAGGATTCTGGCAAAGCCTAGTGACCCAACTTGGCCCCAAAGAATAAAGAAAACTCCCCTCTCTGCCTTCTAGCAGACTGTGGGTGTCAAACACTGAATATACTATGAGACCTCATTGATATGACTGCTCAATTCTGCTAAGCTGCTTTTTATTTTATTTTTTTATTTTTATAACTTTATATAAATATATTTATTTTATATTTGTATATTTTTAATTCTTTGTTATGAAGGAGAGAAGAGGAGAGCATATATTCAGAAGTGAAGATGATATTAAAACAAGGTCTTTTTTTTAAGTGCCCAATGCATGAAAGGCATGATAGGCTATGGGCATCCAATTTTTTTTAATGGTCCCTAACCTCAAAGAATTTATAATCTAACATGGGAGTTGGGGGAGGAGGGTTGGGTAAAAGCACAAATAACACAAATATGTATGACACTTAAAAAAATTATAATACGGGCAAAGAAAAAAATGCTCTAAGTATGCCTGTGGATAGATGCCATGCCTGGAATCAGGAAGACCTGAGTTCAAATCAGACCTCTTTCTGGTCCCTTCCTCGCTGTTTAACCCTGGGCAAGTCACCTAATCCCAAATGCCTAGCCCTTGCCACTCTTCTTTCTTAAGAATCCATACTCAGACAGAAGGTAAGGGTTTGAGGAGGGAGGGATGACTTTCTTTTAGGTAGAGGGAAAGTGTCAGAGAAGGTTTCATGAAGGAAAACTGCACCCAAACTTGGCTTCAGAGGCAGAAAATTTCAACAGGAGAGCCTATGGACTGCAGTAGATAATAGGATTCTAATTCCACTTTGGAGGGAAGAAAGGATGCTGAGATAGCACATTCTCCAGACAAATTGGCCACAAGAGCTATTAAAAAGACCTGTAGAGATGGAGCTCTTGCTTCCAGAAAATATGGAGAACCAAGGGAATTTCACAGTGAACATACATTAACCTTTCTGCCATGGTTGAGGAATTGTTATCTACTGTACACTCCCAGTGAAAGCTGGTCTTCCTTCTAGAAGATGGGAACCAAGAAACTTCTGGTTCTAATAAATATGGATAATTTTCATTAATAATTTCTTAAAATATAGTTTCTGGGTGTTTTTTTTTAATCGTAGTTTTCAAGGAGTCTAATTATTCTTTTTTTTTTTTTAATCCTCATCTTCCATCTTAGAATCATGATAATGAGATTAAACCTACCCTGCCTATCTTTAGATTTAATCACCAAAGGTGAAAACATCACCACTTAAATCACAAGTTGGGAAGTCTGTAACTCACATGTGCAAGAGTGGGTGATGAATCAGAATTGACTGACTGCCCTCTGGGCAGTCCTAAGCAAAGTGTCTATTGTGATTGGACACATAAACTAGGATGAAGGCACAGGAAGTGATGAAAAAGAAGTGCCTTTAAAAGGGAGTGACAACTTCCTGTGGGCCAGTTCTTGTTTGTTTTCCTGAAGTTGGAGCTTGAGTTGGAGACACTGCTTGCTGGACCTAAGACCTGGGACCCTGAGACCTTGGTGAGACTGTTCTTAAATCTTTTCCCTTAGAACTACATGTGGTGAGTGAAGAAGGCTGACTACCTTAGCCTCCCTAGAGGTCCTAGCCTCCCGGAGGCTCTCTTGATTGGGAGAAGCCCTCGTGGCTAAACCCCTTGTTAACTGACTTTTAGGCTTTTCCAGCCGGGACCTCTGGAGCCTTGTTATAGTAAAGTCAGGGATTGAGTACATAGTCTAGTTCTTTAAGCTAGATCTCTTACTCTACACTCTTCTCATCTCTCTACTTCCACTCTCTCCTATATTTTGTAAATAAATTACTAAAAATCATTTGAGAATTGATAATTATTCAATTCTTGGTGACCACTCCTTTAAATATTAATATCCAACCATAAACCCCCTTTTTCCCTTTTACAGAATCAATACTGGGTATTGGTTCCAAGGCAGAAGAGTGGTATAGGCTAGGCAATGGGGGTTAAGTGACTTGCCCAGGATCACACAGCTAGGAAGTAAGTGTCTGAGGCCACATTTGAACCCAAAGCCTCCTAGCCTCTAGGCCTGACTCTCTATCCATTGAGCCACCTAATTGCCCTTCAATGATTCTTAAATTATTTCTAGACTGTAACCTCCTTGAAAGCATTTTTTGCCTTTCTGTCCCCATTCTTAGGCATATGGTAAAAACTAAATGGCCAGTTTGATGACTGATTAATCATCCCTCTGTGACCTATCTTTCTGGCTATTTGTTTAATGACGTGGGAAGAAGAAAGGGTTTGGGGACAGGATTCCTTTCTCCAAAAAAGAGAACGAAATGAAATGAAGGCCAGAAGGAATTAAAGACAAGCGGGACAATTTTGAAAGTTAAACATTGAATTTTTTTAGTATATGTAGCAGATGATTGGCCAATGAGAGCTTGGTCCTTATGGGTCTATAAGTAAACTCTGCCTGATGTCTTCAAGGGCAGTACTCCTTGCCTCACTTGCCAGCAGGAAAGAGAGGACTTTCTTTGGCCCTTCTGAATAAACATGCAGTTCCAGCTCAGCAGCCAGCCACAAGGCCTATTTCTTCACCACATGCTAAGCAGACCAGAAAACAGTAATACAATATCTTCGTGTTTTCTGAAATCCACATATGGGATTGCATAAAGCCAAATACACTGTACATGATTAAAAGAACTGGGCTTTCATCAGCTAGTACCATATATATATATATTTAAAAAGAAAGGTTCTGTACAAAAGAGTTTTATTCCTCTACTCTTCTATAATCTACATGGAAATGCTCGTTTAAATTAAGTTAAACATTTTTTAAATAATTTTTATTTTTTAGAAAAGTTATCATGGTTACATGATTCACGCTCTTACTTTCCCCTTCACCCCCCGACGTACCCCCCCCCCCATAGCCGATGTACATTTCCCCTGTAAACATTTTTAATGAAAAAAAGAGATGGCCCTTTCATGGTCATATTCCTGTCATGGGTTCCACCAAGTTTCAGTAATATCTATGAAGTCAAATTTTCCTCCTTATTTTTTAGTACGGTATATCGATTTCATCTTGCTTGTCATCCATACTAAAAATAAGGAGATCCTGAATTACACTATTTCAAAAGGCCAAAGAAATAGGCTTACAACCATGAATAATTTTCCCTGCAAAGCTCAGTATCATTCAACAGGGGGGGAAATAACCCTTTAATGGAATAGAGGACTTTCAATTATTTCTGAAGAAAAAAATAGAGCTGAGTGGCAACTTTGAAATACTAACACAAGAGTCCAGAGAAGCCTAAAAGAGAAGTTTATTTGTGCAATTAGAAGGAGCTGTATAATAATATAGCACTAACATTCTAATGGAGGAAAAGAAACAGATGTCCCTTCAGAATCTTATTATCTTCAAGACTATTAAGAGAGTAAAAGAAGAAAAACAGAAGTGTAGCAGGGAAGTCAATTAGTCCTGTTCTGAGAATTAAGAGGAGAGGCAAAAAGGAGGAATCCATTAGTACAGAATGGAGGAAGAAAAGGGTATCACTTGCTTTTTTTAATAATTGGGGCATCTGAGAAATAGGGGATACAAACACAGAAGAAGGAGTGAGGAGAGCCAGTATCTGATGAACCTCAGATCATTCTGAAGCAAGACTATAAATATAGCTATTAACAGGCTCATTTTTGTTATCTTCTCCACTAGCTTCGGGTCATTCTGAACTTTAATATTCCTGACAAGATTCTTACTGGATTGTTCGTCTTTTTAAAATTCATCCTCAATTATATGTGCCTCTGCTCTGTCTTTAAAATATGTGTATATATAGGATATATAATATATGTATATATTTTGGATACATTCAAAACAAACTTCCTAATTCTGAAGGGGGGGATTAAAAGAGGGAGGAAAAAAAAACAACTAGAATCTAAGAAGGTGCCTTCGATACCTCTAAAACAATCAGGGAATGGCTCAATAAATTGTGGTATATACATATAATAGAATATTATTGCTCTGTACAATAAGAAGAAAGAGATGACTTTGAGGAATCCTGGGTAGTATGAATGGACGCAGAGTAAAGTGAGGAGAGCAATTATTCAAGGACAGCAAGAATGTCATGAAAAATAACTTTAAAGACTTATGAACTTATGTCAAGATATGCCTCCAGAGAACCTAGGATGAAGCATGTTATCACCTCCTGACAGAGAGGCAATGAACACGAAGAAACATACATTTTCAGACATAGCTATCATACATTCAATTTGCTCCGCTATATTTATTACGGGGGAATTTTTTTCTTTCACTTTTTAATGAGGTAGGAAGCTTAGGAGGTTAATTTAAGCTGTGGCTAGATGATTATTTGTGGGGAGTTAATAGAGAGCAGATTTTTCAGATGGAATTGCCTCTAAGGGTCTCTTCCAACTCTGAAACCGTGAGCCTCTGAAGCCAGAGCATGAGTGATTTTCTCTCCCCAAAAGAACAGGGAACAATCAAGGGACTACGGGTCACCATAAAGGAAAACAGAGATCAAGGTGAGGCAGAGAGACATCTTTGGCAAAAAGCAGGATATGAGACTTTCAGAGAAGGGAATTTTGGAACTGAGGATCCTGGAAATGGGGCAGTTTTAAGTGACGGTAAATCTCTCTATGTACACACTTATATGTGTATGTATATAGCTGAAGGAGAATGATGAGGAAACAAAGGTTATGGCAATTGAAGAGGTCTGAGTGTCAGAAGGGTCACAGATAAGAAAGGAGTCACCAAAATGACATCAGAAGCTGACAGCCAGGTGATAAAGTTATTGAAGAAAGTGGCAGAGTTTCCTGGAGGTTGACAGATGGCAACCAGCAAGGATGCATATCGAGTGATATAATTGGATGCCTGGAACATCAAAGGTGGATGCATTGTTGAGTGAAGGCACTCAGGGCTTTACTAATTGGTTAAATCTGCTGTGGTAGCCAATGTTTAGGGCTCTGCCTTTACATTAAGTGTAATTGGCTTGGCCTGACTGATGGGAAATCTGATACTTGACTTGGATGCGAATATTACTTTCTGCAGCAAGCACCATGCCAAGAGGAGTCATACGTCTGAAACGACTCAAGGATAAAATCAAAATGTCTCTTTTGTAAATGTTAGAGGAATCTTCACCAATCAATTCATCATATTGAATTTGGTTCATGAACTTTATAGGAGAAAAATGATTATGTTTATATACAAAGGCTGCCACACAATAGACATTCGATAAATGCTCAATGGTGATAATGACGAAAATGCTGATTTCTAAAAAATGTGTAGTAATTGATCCATGCTGTTAGGTGACCTCTTGTTTTTGTTTCATTTTTTAAAAAATAATTTTTAATGATCTCTATTTTTTTGTTTGTTTGTTTTACATTTTTAAACCCTTAACTTCTGTGTATTGGCTCCTAGGTGGATGAGTGGTAAGGGTGGGCAATGGGGGTCAAGTGACTTGCCCAGGGTCACGCAGCTGGGAAGTGTCTAAGGCCCGATTTGAAACTAGGACCTCCCATCTCTAGGCCTGACTCTCAATCCATTAAGTGACCCAGCTGCACCCCCCCTTTTTTTAACACCTACATTTCCCAGTATAATCCCCCTTCCTCTCCAAGAGCCATTCCTTATAACAAAGAATAAAAGAGGAAAAAGAAAACCAGTTGAACAAAACTAACCAATACATGAAAAAGTCTCATATCTGCAGTATTCCATTCCCATAATCTCTTCTCTCTTCAAAAGGATGAGGAAGATACCTTTCCGTGTCTTTTTTTCCTGTCTACTTAGATTTATTTATAATTTTCCTGGAATTATCCCTACTCATACCATATGATTTAATTCCAGTTTATTCTATACTTTCTCTCTTTTATTCAGAGTTTGTTAGAGAAATGTGAAATGTATGTTAGAAGTAACTGACTGTCGATCTATTAAGGAAGACAGTTGACTAAGTAGTTTTCCTTCTTTGTTCTAAAATGTCCTTTGAACAGAAAGAGCACCATTTTCTCTTCCTAAGTAAGGCTCAAATATTTAGGGATGGCAACGAGAAGAGAGGAGAAAACTGTGTCTTCCACAAAATTACATCCACCTGAGTCTCACAGATAGAAACTTTTCAAAGGGGATCTGCTGCAAAGGGATCGCAATATAAGGACTTAATGGCATGAATTCTATCACAAAGTTTCTAGCTAGGCACAGTTTTAACCTTAATGAATAGAATTTTGAATAACTCAGAAACTTCCCCCCAGCAGAAGCATGTCTTTCTCACTGAAGTTGGTACATCTGTGCTCAAAAGAACAGCCTGAAGATCCTTTGTTATCAGCTCCCATGACCTCATCCCTGGAGAGTAAATGGTTATGAGATTGTGGATTCCATCATTTGTAGTCATACAGCCACCAGCAGAAAAATAATGCTGTCAGAAAGATGAGATTGTGCACCAGAGAGTAGCTTGTATTTATTTAAAACGCCATACAGTATCTCGAATACAGTCCAGCCTGCACTAGTCCTCTGTTCGATATACATCTGCAAAGCTTCCCCCCCACCCCCACCCCAGAGAACTGTAGACCAAGGGGAAAGGCACTGAATTTGGAGTCTGAGAACCTGGGCTTAAATTCTAGGTGAGCCTACTGCTTATGGGAAGTTGGACAAATAAGTTATAGTCAATGTACTAAATTTGAAGTCAAGGAAGCTTGGGTTCAAATCCCACCTTTGGGTGACCATGGGCTTTTTTTTTTTTTTTTTTAATCCTTACTGTCTGTGTTAGTAACAACTTTAACAGAAGTAATAGGAGGGCAAGAGATTAACTGTTTAGCATTAAGTGAACCTGCCCACGGTCACATAGATAGGAAGTATCTGTAGGCAGTTTTGAACCCAGCTCCTCTCAACTCCAGACCTGGTACTATATCTGCTGTGCCACTGTCTGTTCTGACCATGGACTTTTAATTCCTCTGACTCAGTTTCCTCAATTGTAAAATGAGGACTGGGACTAGATGTCCCTTCTTGGGTCCCTTCTGGGTCAAAATTTATCACTATAAGTAGCCATGCAACTAAAATATTCTTAATTTTTTCACTTAGATACGCAATATACAAACTGGGAACATGGAGCAAAAAACTGAGCCTCTAGGTGAGACACAGCCAAAAAGTTCAGGAACAAAAATGAGAAGGGTCTTTAGGAGATCATGAATTTGATTTCTTGGGAAAACTCATGACTCACAGGAAAACTCTAAACTTGCTCCATGCTTTTCCAAGCTAGGCAATTTGGCTGCTGGAGAAGAGGCAAAACTAAAAATTAGATGGAGGGATAAGATTCCAACTCAATAAATATCCAAACCTTGCACTACGGCCCAAGGGTTCTAGTCATTTTTTTCAAGTGAAACAAAACACTGCATGATTTTTAGTGCATTAGTCCATCACATTTACCACTTTGTTCCCTTTTTCTGACTCCCCTGAATCCTTTCCAGAAAGGGTCTTTTCTTATTGCCTCAAAGTGGTGAAGATTTCTAACTTAGAAGGAAAGAGATTATGGAAAAAAGAGTCCAAGTGGAAAAGAAGCTTAGTGTGGTGGAAAGAGCACTAGGCTCAAAGCCAGAGCCCGTTGGTTCAAATCCCAGCTCTGTCTCTTACTACCTGTGTAATTTTGGGCAAGTCTCATAACTTTCCCAAATCTCTAAAAATAGAGGGTTGGACCAGATAATCTCTAGGGTCCCTTCCAGCTTAATATAATTTGTTGGCATGTTGTTTTCCCCATTAGATTGGAAACCTGACTTTTGTCTCTTTTTGTACCCCCCCGGCACTTAGCACAGTGCCTGGCACATGCCGACTGATTGATTGAAGTAAGTTACTTGGTCAAAGACACCCAGTTCTTGGTCAGTAAACAAGCATTTATTAAGTGTTTACTATGGATCAGGCACTATGCTAAGCACTGGAGATAGATTCAAAGAAAGGCAAAAGGTCCTAACTAGTCTCTCGTCCAAGTCAATCAATAATAAACCTTTTGGGATCAAAGGTTTAGAGCTGGAAAGCCCCTTAGAAGGCAATCTAGTCCAACCTCCTCAACCCTAGATGGACCAGTGGGTCACCTGGCCCTCAGTTTCCTGTTGATTGTGTAGGGAGAAAGTGGCAAAGCCAGGATGTGTACCCAAGTCAGACTCTGACTACTATAACCAGGCTAAGATTTAGTTTCTTTGTTTCTTATTTAAAAAATCCTTACCTTTTGTTCTAGACTGATACTAAATATAAATTCTAAGACAGAAGATGAAGAAAGACTAAGCAATGGGGCTTAAGTTACTTGCCCAGGAACATACAGCTAGAAAGTATGTGCAGACACTGAATCTAGCGCCTCCCATCACCAGGTTTGGCATTCTATCCACTGAGCCACTTACGCTGCCCTACGATTTAGTCTCTAAGAGATTAGATGAGTTTCAAGATTTCTACCAACTCTATCATCCCAAAGACCTCATATTGTGCTCTGCTCATTTTCTTTCAAGATTATGAGATCACAAAATCTCCTAAAAATTGATCCTTTTGGGGGGACTGAAAGTCAAGAAATTCCATATTCTTGGCAGTTTTGTGAAGGAAGCCTTTTCTAAGCTGACATCTTCTGGCAACCAATAGCAGCCCATGAAACTCATTCCCTCACCATTTTGTCTACTGAGGCACTCTTTGTCACTGAGCCAATAAAACAGCTGGGAGACTTCTGTGAAGTTCTCTCTCAGAACCCCAGGTGAAAAAAAAAATAAAAATCAATCAAGCAATTAACTAATTAATTGCTTGCTTGATTGATTAAAGAAAAAAAACCAGTGGAATTGTGTGTCAGCTAAGGCGGGTTAGGGAGATTTGGGGAGAGGGAAAGAACATGAAACTTGTAACTATGGGAAAATATTCAAAATAAAAAAATGAAAATAAAAATAAATAAATAGAACTTCAGGTGAAATGTGGAAATGACCAAAGAGAGAAGATGAAGTATTTCATGAAGGGAAAACGTGAGGTAGTGGAGGGAGGGGCAGAGTGTAAGAGGGAGTTCACAAATGACTATGGCAACCTCCTTTTTAAAATAATAACAGATGAAGTATGGAAGAATGATGAGGATGAGAGCACTTTAAGCTTTACAATGTGCTTAATGTGTGTTATCTCACTTGATGCTCACAACAACCCTGTGAGGTAGGTGCTATTCATCTCATCCTCTTTTTTACAGATGAAGAAGCTGAGTCTCAAAGATCTTAGACCCAAAGGACTTAAGAGAGCCCTGGGGACTTAGAGAATGGTCTAGGGGACTGAGAGGTTAAGGGGACTTTCTCAGAGTCACCACCAAGTGGCTGAGAAAGAATTTGAACACAGGTCTTCCTCACCCAGGTCCAGCACTCTTTCCACTAGAGATCCAAATATCTTTTCTGATAGATACTAAGTGACCCTCAGAAAATCACTTCAACTTTCAGTACTCCAAGAACTCTCTAAATCTATAGATTGCAAAGCAAGTGATGGTCTACACTGGTAGAGGACATTTTTCATTGGGAGTTTGCTATACCAATGAAATCAAGGGACTGATCTAAAAACAAGAGCTCCCATATGCACAGTGCTTTTTATTCTCCAAACACTTACCAGCAATTAAAATCAACACTTAATATTGGTTCCAAGGAAGAAAAGTGGCAAGGGGTAGACAAGGGAAGCTAAGTGACTTACCCAGGGTCACATAGCTAGGAAGTATCTGAGATCACATTTGAATCCAGGACCTCCCACCCCACCAGGCTTGGCTCTCAATTCACTGAGCCACCCACCCAGCTGCCCCCTTACATAGAGCTCTGAAGACAACCAATTGCTCTTTCGTCTCCTCAGGTGATCCTCACAATAATCGGGGAGGCAGGTACTACTAAAGGCATTGGAAAATGGGGACATTTCATAGAGGTTATTGAAGCTTAGGAAAGACAAGTGAAAACACAGCCCATTGTAAAACTCCGGAAGAGACAGGGAGAACAGTCTGGTTGGACAGTGGTTGGCATAAAGTGTTGTAAGGAGAGGCTGGAAGCTACAACGGGGTGGGATTGTCCCATCACTGTTCAGGGGGCTAAGGTTAAACACTGCCTTCAATCACCATCTCACACCAGCTGAGAAAGCCCAGAAAAACAGGAGAGCTAGATTCAAACTCAGTCCTTTTCTGTCTCATGGATATCTCAGGCAGCCCAGGAAAGCAGGGGCTCCTTCTCAGAAGAGTGTTTTTTTAGATCATTGAAGAAAAAAAGCTAAATTTCAACTAGAGATGAGTGGAAAACAAAGGTGTCATTCCCCCCCACACACACCCAATCCATGTTCACCCACCTCTTGGCCAACCACAGACCCCTGGAAATCTGTATCTACTCCAACTCTTCACTGGACAAACAAAGGAAACTGAGCCTGGGGGAGGTGAAATGAAGAGCCAGGACCAGACCTCAGCCCTCCTGACTCATAATCTATTACTCAACCTATTCCACAGACAGAACTGCTGCCTCTTCACCCACAGAGACTTCCAGTTTTAGACTGGACATTAAGTATTCATTTTCTTGCTTTTCCTGCATGTAACTACACTGTGGTCTCATTTCATGGACCCCACCAAGAAAGGGAATGCCTTATCTCCCTTTTTTTACAGAGTCTACGCCTGTTGCGAGCAACATTGCAGTCAAATGACTGGTTGTAAAATTGTAGGGTCTGGATGAGCCTAAGCAAATCCCTGGAAACTTAATTAAAATGAAAACAAGATGTTGGAAGAAAAAAAGAGCAGAGTGTTTCAAGGATCAACGTGGCAGGACTCCACCTCCCCCCAGCATCCGAGGGGAACAGTTCCCTGCATCATGGATGGTGGGCAGGTGGTGATCTGCGACTCATCCAACTCCAAACTTTTTTTTTTTTGTTCTTCACCACAACCACAAGTCTGACCTTCCTTAAGCCAGAAATGATGAGGTCACCCATATTGCTCCACATTTCTTTTGGGTTCTAGCCACTTAAAGGGAATGAAGCATTTGTATTCCAAAACACATGTAGCCTTTTATCCTCCCCTATTCTTACTTAATAAGAGAAATGTAACCTGGTCAGAAAAAAGGGAAAAGAATACTTTAATGCACTGGCCCTTGACTGGGCTGCATTTGGTACCAGGCCCATCAAGGTAGCTCAAGAAACAATGTATAAATAAGGTCCTAAAAACTGTCAACTCTTCCAGAGGATATGAGAATAAATTTCATCTTTATTCATTTGAGTCAGAGACTTCCTGGGGCTTATTTTACCCTGTGCAGTTTTCTAATTTTATTCCTTATTCCTCCAGTGTTGGCCATGATTTCCATGATAATCTAAGCGATATGTTCAAAAGAAAAATGACTTCAGGAGGTATTGTTGTTCATGGAAGTAATCCTACTTTAAAACATCCATTTATATTCTGCCCATGACTGGCTCCTTGTCG
This sequence comes from Gracilinanus agilis, assembly GCF_016433145.1. Lineage (NCBI taxonomy): Eukaryota > Metazoa > Chordata > Mammalia > Didelphimorphia > Didelphidae > Gracilinanus > Gracilinanus agilis. The sequence goes on along the minus strand of NC_058130.1, from coordinate 38,675,242 downwards.
GAGCAAACTTGGCTGCCTGGACAATCAGATGCCACCCAAAAGTGTTTATTTCTCCAATTTTTCTTACCAAGTTTGAAAGTCTCTTATGTCTCTCATTATATTGTTTTCTTTGGAAAAATCCCTGCAAAAAGATGAACTTGCACTTTTCCTGTATTCATGCATTCTATTCAGTCAGTAAACAGAGCTCTGAATATGAGCAAGGAGAAACTCTTAAGATACTTCAGTATCTGATGTATGAGTTTACACACTGAGCACAAATACATTGCTATGTTCTCTCCTCTCAAATAAGGGTGGCCTGTTTAAATCTCCCAAATTCTAATCAACTTGCATTTGAGTCCAATATAGGAAATTTTGGAACCATGGGATACAGTTTCTGAAACCTTAATAATTTCCTAATAGAATTCTTTAAGCCAAAGAAAAATCTTAATTTCCCCTATCTTTGAAGGTTGCATTCAGAAGAGGTCATGGTGCTATAGCTACATTTAGAATACTATTCCACCCTTCCCAGAGGTTCAGAGAAAAAGGAAACCTTAGAAATAATCCAACTCAGGGCAACTAGGTGACTATGTGGATAGAAAGCCAGGCTTGGAGACTGGAGGGCCTGTGTTCAAGTTAGATCTCGGGCATTTCCTACCTATGTGACCCTAAGCAAGTCACTTAATCCCAACTGCCTAGCCTTTACTGCTCTTCTGCCTTAGAATTGATGCTAAGAAAGATGGTAAGGTTTTGAGGGGTGGGGAGAGGACAAAAAATAATCCAAAGGGGACAGCTGGGTAGCTCAGTGGATTGAGAGTCAGGCCTAGAGACGGGAGGTCCTAGGTTCAAATCTGGCCTCAGACACTTCCCAGCTGTGTGACCCTGGGCAAGTCACTTGACCCCCCATTGCCCACCCCTACCATTTTTCCACCAAAGAGCCAATTCATAGAAGTTAAGGGTTTAAAAAAAAATCCAATTCTCTCATTTAACAGAGGAGCCAGTAAATAGGAGAACCAGATGCAACCCAGGTCCTTTGACATGAAAACTTGGACATTTTCCAGTATGTTATATTGCCTCAATATTAATCTTTTATCCTACCCAGCTAACTAATAATTCAGTAAGTACCTACTTTGAGCCAGGCACAGTGCTAGGTACTGGGAATACTCAATCTACAGTACCAGGTCTCTCCTGTTTCCAAAACCTCTAATTAACATCCATATAATATCAAAGGAATGACTGCTCTTTGAGGGACGGGGCTGATATTTTTTTTCCTTTTCTTCTTCTTTCTTTCTTTTTTTGTTTTGTTAGTATATTTCCAAGGTAGCAAAATTCCTGGCATAAAGCCTGAGCTCAATAAGTACTTACTGAATGAATGGGCAAATGTAATTAAAGACATTCAATTAAGATTTACTTTCTTTTACTTCATAATAATACTTCACATTTATAAAGTATCAGCCACCCTATAAAGTAGTTTTCCTCATACGTTGGATCCTCAAAGACTGTCTATGAGGTAGGCGGCGCTGTTTATTCCCATTTTATAGATAAGTAGTGAGGCTCCCAGAGCTTCAGTGATTTGCTCAAGGTCATCCAGTGAGTCAGATACCAGGACTCCGGTTCTCTGACTCCAAGCTTAGTGTTTTTTCTCTACACCTGGCTGCATTCCATTTATCTTCAGTTAGTTTCTGCCAAAACACTAGAACAGATTTTGTAGTTTCAGCTGGGGGAAAAAAAGTTCTTCAATTATTTGCAAGCTATTAAAGACTCCAACAAACGTGTGCATTGCATCTGAAGTGCGGCAAGTTAGAAACATCAAAAGCTCTAATCAGGCTAAAGGGAAAAGGTCCAACAGACAGGAGATTGTAAAAAGCTGTTCTCAACAAAGGAAATGAACACAAATCCCTAAACTGCAAGAGAATGGGAAGGCACGGTTAAGGTCAGATAGAAAGAACCCTTTGATGAATACTCACAACATTTAGAACTTGCATCAAGAAAAACATACACATTTAAAAGCAAGCCCAGAATCTTAGGATACAAAATTGCCAGCCCCAGGCCCTTTAAAGAAGATTTTTAAAACGGGAGCTTTCCCTACCTTCTCCGCCCCCACCGCCAGTCCCCCAAAAGTAAAGACATTCCTCGAACTACAGATTTATAATTAGAATCGCAAGAACAAATACAGCTGGTTCTGGTGCAATAAGAAGAAGGGGCTGCCATCTGGGTACAACTTGAAGCCACAAAGGGATGGACAGATCTAAAGAAGGGCTGAATTCAGCTCAGCCTCTAGGATGAAACTGACAACATTCTCGGTCAATTACATTTCAAGGCTCAGATTCCGGGGCTTTCGCCCTGGGCAAACTAGAAGGGGAAAGGAAAGAGGAGGGGCGGGAAACCTGGGCTTGGAGCTGCAGGGACCACTCCGAGCCTCTAGCAGACGGCTCCCCCTGCCTCGATCTCTCCCCATCTCCTTGGAATAGCTTACCTAACGCTCCCAAACTTGTCTTGCCTCCCCGCGCTTCTCCTGCCTGGCTTCGTGTGGAGACGTGGCTGCCGGAGCCGCTTAGAAACTTGAGCCGCTCCCAAGGGTCGGACCCCGGCGAAGGGAGAGGGCGCGCTGGCTCCCCCGGGGCCCGAGAGCGCAGCGCGCAGCCAGCTCTTGCCCGGCGGTGCTTTGGGGGTCGCCTCGTCGGCGCTGCCCCCGAGCAGATAGAGCAGCAGCAAGCTGCCCAGGGACAGCAGGACCGCCACGACCTTGCAGGAGAGTCTCATGGTGTGGCGGAGCAGCCCGGGCGCGCCGCGGCCGCCCCACTGCTCATCGCGGCGCAAAGGAGCGCCGGGACTGGCTGCCTCGGCGGCTGCTGCCCAGCGCAGGCGAGGGGGGCAGCCCGGCGGCGCGCGCGCCAACGCGGCTCCTTCGGCCAGCCGGGGCTCTGCTGGAAGAGGAGGAGGGGAGAGAGCCAGGCGGGGTGGGGGTTTCGAAGGAGGGGCTCCGAGTCGCTACCGTACTGTATAGAATAGCCGCTCGCCTGGCCAGGGAGTTGGAGGGGTGTGGGAGGAACAGGCGGAGCCCAGATGTTCGGGAGCCCCCCCTTATCCATCCTGGCGCCTACTGTGTGCACGACAGCTTGCTTGCCACAGTGTACCTATGCTAACAAGTAGGATACTCACCAGGTAGCTGTGCAGAAGCAATAATGAATGAATGAAAAAAAGAAGCTCTTTGTAAGAGGGCTGCATTTGAAGAAGTCAGAGGTTTAAAGCTGGAAGCGACCCAACTTTTCCCATTGTTTTCTTTTCTCTTCCTTCCACCTCCCCCTTTGAAAAAAGAGGCGAAGGGCGGTTGGGAATGGGCTAAACAAATTATGGCACAGAAATGTAGCAGAATATGACTGTGCAGAAAGAAATGTGTGTGGTGGACAAAGAGAAATTTGGAAAGATCTATGTGAACTGATGCAGAATGAAGGAAGCAGAGCCAAGAAAACAAGTCACAGAATAACCACAATAAGGGGAATGAAAAGATCAACCCACACACCAAAAATTCAAAAGTAAATGTAACAAAATGATCATGATCAAACAGGTCTCAAAAAAGAAGAGCATGAGAGGACTACATACTTTGGGTGATTTTTTTTTAGGGTATCAATCACTTGTACTGACTTTGTTTTCCTCTCTAAAAAAATAGCATTTGTCATATAGAAAGGCTCTCTTAAAAGATGAAGAGGAAGGATACATAAATAAATAAATATCAATAAGACTCTTTTAAAAGGGGGCAGGGAAGAAGCTTGTGAAAATATAGTCAAGAGCACTGTGGCTAGAATGCCAGGCTCAGATTCGGAGGGACTTGGGTTCAACTAGGCCCTCAGACACTGCCTCATTGTGTGCCTCTGGGCAAGTCACATAACCCCAATTGGCTAGCCTTGCCATGCTTCTGTTTTAGAATTGATACTAATATAGAAGGTATAGAAGGTTCAACACTCAAATAAATAAATAAATAAATAAATAAATGAAATAAAACTATGCAGACAAGCAAAACAAATTCCTATATGGGCCATGTATATCTTTTTTTTTTTTTTTTAAACCTTAACTTCTGTGTATTGGCTCCTAGGTGGAAGAGTGGTAAGGGTGGGCAATGGGGGTCAAGTGACTTGCCCAGGGTCACACAGCTGGGAAGTGTCTGAGGCCAGATTTGAACCATGACCTCCCATCTCCAGACCTGATTCTCAATCCACTGAGCTACCCAGCTGCCCCCCTGGCATATACATGCCAGCATGCCATGTATATCTTATATAACAGTAATTCGAATTACCACAATGACAAGCAGTCAATCAAACAATAAGTACCTACTATTATGTCCCAGACACTCTGAATTGATTACTTCTTCAAATTTTTCCTTCTTACACAAAGCTTGATAAATTCTTTTTCATTCATTTATTATTGCTTCTGTACCAATTACCTGGTTGATATCCTACTTATTAGCAAAGGTATGATGGACAGCTAGATGGCACAGGGGATTGTTAAAAATAAAATGACTATATAAAGATGACTTTAAAAATATTATGGGTTTTGTAAGATTTATTAGTAGCCACTAGAGAATAAAGCCACGTGCCTTTGTCAGTTTAAAAGGCATGCCTTTGGCTGCCACCACCATGGTGGCTTTTTAAGCAGCCTTAGCTAGCATGGCACGTGGCTTTGTTTTCTAGTGGCTACTAATAAATCTTACAAAACCCATAATAATTTTAAAGTTATCATTTTATTTTTCATCAGATAGAGTGCTGGACATGAAATCAGGAAGATTCATCTTCCTGAGTTCAAATCTGGCCTCAGACACTAACTCAAGTCACTAAACCCCGTTTAGTTTTGTTTCAGTTTCCCATCTATAAAATGATCTGAAGAAGGAAACAATAAACTACTCCAGTGCCTTTGCCAAGAAAACCCCAGATGGGTTCATGAAGAGCCAGATACAGATATGACTCAACAACAAGTTCCCAGGTAATGTGCTAAGCACAATTCTAGACTCATGATGAAACATGCTGCTCATCTCTTGATAGAAAGGTTGACAGACTCAGTTTTAGAGATGACTTTTTGGATCTGGTCAATTTGGGAATTTGTTTTGTTTGACTCTAGATGTTTTTGACCCGGCTATGTTTTTTATTTTCCCAATGGGATATGGGAAGGAGAAGAGATGTTATATCTTTATATGAATATAAAATAAAAATTTACTTTAAAATGGATTTAATTATGTAACTTGAATCATCATCTTCCTGTCAGTAATTGAGTATCTTGATATATCTTTGGTCTTGATCAGAGATTTTTAAACTTTCAAAGTTCCAATACCCTTGTTTTGTAAAAAAGGAAACAGACACTCAGGGAAGTTAAATGACTTGCTCAGGGTAATATAGGTAGTCCTTTATATTCAAAGTTAAGTTCAGAGATATGGCTGGAACCCAGTGTCTTGCACTTGGACTCTGACTTAAGTCATGCAAAGATTTATTCTCATTTTATAGATAAGAAAACTGAAGCCTAGAGAGGTAAAGATTCATAAAAGTCCACCCAAATAGTAAATGGCAGAGTTGAGATTTGAGCTCATGTCCCATAACACCAAATTCAGTTATTGAAGCTTTAGCCAATCAGTCATTGAATAAGTTCTGGGGCAGCTAGGTGGTACAGTGAATAGAGCCCCAGGCCTGTAGTTGGGAGGACCTGGGTTCAAATTTGATCTCAGATACTCTCTAGGTATGACCTTATAAGTCACTTAACCCCAATTGCCCAGCTCTTACCACTCTTCTGCCTTAAAAGCAATAGATTCTAAGACAGAAGGTAATGGTTTCAAAAGAAATAAATAAACAATTATTGAATACCTACTATGTGCCATGTTCTGTGCAAAGAGCTGGGGAAAGAAAGGCAAAAGATAGACCCAGCTCTCGAAGAGCTCACAGTCTAATGGGAGAGACAACTAAGAACAACTATGTACAAAAAAGCTATGGACAGGATAAATTAGAGATAATAAACATCTCTCCCTCCACAGTACCATTGGCCAGTCTTCTGACTTATTATTTGTATGAACTTAAGAAGTCACTTTGTCTTGGGCCTCAGTTTTCTCTTCTGTGAAAGGAGGCAATTATACTAGATGGCCTCTAAAATCTGTTTTAGTTCTATAATCCTCAAGGAGCTTCCAACTTATTTATAATGATAAAAAGTTTACAAAGTATTTCCCTTGCAAAAAAAAAAAAAGCCTGTGGCTAAAACTGTACAAATCTCATTATACTCATTTTACAGATGAGAAAACTGAAATTCAGGGAAATTTGGTGACTGTTCAAATAAATAAAAATACAATAGAACATAGATAAACATAATATGTAGTTCTCTAAATCAACATAGTCTCTAGGGGTCCTTATGTATGGTTTACTGACCCCTATTTCTATCTGAGTTTGACCTCATTGGACTAAACTTCCTTTTTTTAAATTTGTTTTCATCCTTGCCTTGTGTCTTATTATTAATTCTAAGAGAGAAGAACAGCAAGTGGTAGGTAATCAGAGTGCGGTGACTTGCCCAGCATCACACTGGTCTAGACTTTAAAAAGGACTGGAGAAAATGTGGACAGTATAGATTAAACATCAAAGTATATCCTGCATTTTTTCTCCCCAGAAAGTTCTTTGTTAAATATTAACCAGCTGGATAAACTGGACAGCCACTAAGAGCCCTTCCTGTATGAGATTCCTCTTCAGATACTTGATGAACAGTTAATATAGTTGCAGGATTTCATTACAAGTGACAAGGGATAATAAAGAATAAATAGCCAGGGATCCCTCTACCAAGTATGAACACCTCTCTGAGTCAGAAGGAGATGAAAAGTGGTTATGTCCTTGGGAACTTTAGCTACCTGTGTCCTTATGATAGCCTGCTCTAGTAATTCAGGTAAGTAGAGGCAGGAACCAGTATTGAAAAGGTATTTATTATATACTCACTATGTGTCAGTCACCATGTTAACTCTGAGGATATAAAGGCAAGAGCATTGGCTCTGGCCTCAAGGAGTTAACATTCTAAATGGGAAGACAACATGTAAACTTTGATGAATACCCAAACAGTAAAGAGAAGGAAGTCTCAAAGGGAAAGAGTAGAAAAGACCTCCTATAGTAGGTGGGATTTGAGCTTAGTTGTTTTTGTTTTTGTTTTTGTTTTTCTTTAACCATTTGCTTCTATCTTAGAATTAATACTAAGTATTGGTTCCAAGGCAGAAAAGCAATAAGGGCTAGGCAATGGGGGTTAAGTGACTTGCCCAGGGTCACACGGCTAGGAAGTTTCTTGAGATCAGGTTTGAACCCAGGACTTCCCATCTCTGGGCCTGGCTCTCAATCCGCTGAGCCACCCAGCTGCCCCCTTGAGCTTAGTTTTGAAGGAATTTGGGGAAACTGAGCAGAGGATAGGGAGCAAAGCATCTGAGGCATGAGGATCAGTGCGTGCATGGAGGACAGTGAAGGTAGGAAGGAGCCAGGATATTTAGCATAACCAGGAAGAGTATAACAGGACTCTCACTTCCCTCATGTGGTCAACTATGACTCTCTTAATGAAACTTAAGGTTTTATTCCATTTTGAGCCATTATGGCCCCCATGCTACGAACTTTGGGAGAACATGGACAAAAGTCACACAGGATGGGCAGGCATGAATGGGCTGCCACTGGAGGGACCTCCAGAATCAATGAGAGAACAGACCCATTTACATGTAGGTGGCATTGTTATTTTATATTGAATTTGTCTTCTACTAAAATCTCCAAATGTTTTCCACAGAGACTACTGCCTGTCTCTATCCACTGAGCCACCTAACTGCCCTTAATAGGATTAACAATTATGATTCTTGCTGGACCTAGAGGAACAAGGATCCTCGCCTTCTCCTTCTCCACAAAGGTACCCCTCTCAAAACATGGACCAGGTTTAGACTTAGAGAAGTCTGGCATCTAAAGAAAGTGACTAAGCTCTTTCTCAAAATTTCTGGCTCTTTATCCCCAAAGACATGGAGAAAAGATCACTTAAAGCCTAGGTTTTGACCTACTTCATGCATACTCTCTACAGGTAGACTAGAGGGGCACTTAGTATACAATATAAATCAGGTATTAGGGACACACACAAAAAAGAAGAAATGCAAGATACCTGTAAGCATGCCTCGATTTAAAAAAGAACAACTTTATATATGTATATATAAACTGCTGCTAGTTTAAGTTGTTATATATAAATATAAAATATAGTTTAAGTTGTTATATATAAATATATATATATATATATAAATATAAAACAATGCATAACTATTGCTATACTCTGGGAGGTTGATGCACAAAATATCAAAATATGAAGAATTTCAGGACTCCTGAATAGAGATTTCGGTTCTTCTCATTTGGGCACTATTGTTTCCCTCAGTGTCCAAATCTTCTGGAAAGTTGGACCATCGGTAAAGTTCCTCCCCTTGATGGTGGTCCTTCTCTTCTTTAAGAAACTCTTGAAGGGGCAGTTGGGTAGCTCAGTGGATTGAGAGCCAGGCCTAGAGACGGGAGGTCCTAGGTTCAAATCTGACCTCAGACACTTCCCAGCTGTGTGACCCTGGGCAAGTCACTTAACTCCCATTGCCTAGCCCTTACCACTCTTCTGCTTTGGAGCCAATATACAGTATTGACTCCAAGATGGAAGGTAAGGGTTTTAAAAAAAAAAGGAAACTCTTGAGAAGATTCCAAAGGTAACCCACTGAAAACCCAAGACAGGTCAACTTCTCACATTTTACAAAATTGCCTCCATGCCTGGAATGGTAATCCTCTCCGGATTAATGCTCCGTTACCCCCATCTCAGGAAAGAGACACAAAGCAGAAAAGGCAGCTGGTGATGGAAGATTCGGCTTTAAGTTCACCTAAGCCAGCTCATGAGCTGGCTCTATGTGGGAGAAGTTCCTCATTTTTTGCTAGGGTGGAAGAAGAGCTTGAGGAGTTCTTTCCCCCTTGGAAGAAAGGAAGGAGACAGACAGGACAGAGCCACTTCCTTTTTTAATTGTTTTTTTTTTTAACCCTTAATTTTGGTGTATTGTCTTATAGGTGGAAGAGTGGTAAGGGAGGGCAATGGGGGTCAAGTGACTTGCCCAGGGTCACACAGCTGGGAAGTGGCTGAGGCCGGGTTTGAACCTAGGACCTCCTGTCTCTAGGCCTGACTCTCACTCCACTGAGCTACCCAGCTGCCCCTTGGAGCCACTTCCTTTTAAGGTCTACTGAGTCAGTGGCTTGTATGCTTAGTGGCTAATAAAAGGATTCTTTTGTCATCTTGATGTACAATTCCTTTAATTCTGAGCCACATGTGTCCTGGCAGTTGTCAAGGAAACTCAGAGCATGTTCTATGGTATGGCCTTCGAAGGCCATGCTCTGTGAGGTTTGCCCCAATCCAGCTACAAGCATATTCTATGGTTATTTCCAGGGAGTAAAATGAGATTCCATCCATTTCCTTTTGGAACATTGGGACAATGCCCAGGTCCAATCCTGGAGCCAATATATACTATATATATGGAATTGTGTTTCAAGATTTGCCGTAGAGAAAAGAAACTCAAGCCGACACTAACTAGCCCAGTGTTCACTGGTTGTTGACTTTTGAACTTAGATTTCTAAGACTATTTTCTTAGAGAATTCTAAGAGAGAAAAAAAGAGTGAGGAGGCAGGTAAGGGGGAGCTCATCTTCCATTTATTTTCTTTTTAAATTTTTATTTATTTATTTGAGATTGAATCCACCCATATCACCCAGGGGCAGCTAGGGGACAATGGATAGAGTACTGGCCCTGGAGTCAGAAAGACTCCTCTTCCTGAGTTCAAATCTAGCCTCAGACTCTTAAAAGCTATGTGACCCTGGCAAGTCATCTAATTCTGTTTGCCTCAGTTTCCTTAGGTATGAAATATTGAGCTGGAGCAGGAAATGGCAAACTCTAGTATCTTTGCCAAGAAAACTCCAAATGGAGTCCCAGAGAGTTGGACACAACTGAAAAAAATGACTGAACATCTCCTCCAGGCTGAAGTGCATTAGCCACTAGATGGTACAGCGGGTAGAGCACTGGACCTGGAGTTGAGAAGTTGGCATCAAGAAAGAGTCAGGAAGGTCCAGGAGTTCAAATTTAAACTCTAAAGCTTATTAGCTGTGTGACCCTGGGAAAGTCACTTACCCTATGTTTGCCTCATTTTTCTCAACTGTAAAATAGGAATAATAATAATAGCACTCAGAGGGTTGTTGTGAGCATCAAATCAAATATTTCTAAAGTGTTTAGCATAATACCTGGCACATAGCAGGTGATATATAAATACTTATTTCCAGAGCAGTTAGGTGGTCAGTGGATAGATAGTCAGGCCTGGAGATCAGAGGTCCTGGATTCAAATTGGACCTCAGACACTTCCTAGCTGTGTGATCCTGGGCAAGTCACTTAACCTCAATTAGTCCTTATCACATTTGGCCTTGGAAATGATTCTTAGTATTGAATCTAAGAGGGAAGGGAAGGGCTTAGAAAAAATCAATATTCCTACCACCACCACCCTGCCCCACTGCTGCTGATCACACAAGGTTTGACCTGCCTCATTTCCAACCAAAGCCACCATTTTACCCCCTCTTTAGGCATTCTCATGGCCCCGTTCCCCAGGGCTCCCCATATTGCTCCAGGAAGTAATATGGTCACTTGATCAGCTTTACTTCTGCTGCAGCTCAGAACTCCTGAAGTCCTGGAATCCACCAGCCTTCGCCTCCCTCAAGGGCAGGGATTATAGGCACTTGACACCATATTAGAGCCATGCAGGGAGGCGACGCTGAGCATCTCTGTCTAATACCTGTGTGCACGCCTCTCATCCCTTCTTGGGTGGGATGCTCTTGCTCAACCAAATGAGAAGACAAGCCTAGGAAATGGAGCTGTTACTGGAGTAACTCTTAAAGGAGCCCCCACAAACGTTACAAGGGAAAACTACCCTTCCTCTTTTTCCCTGTGCCATACATATGAAACCTTGCCAATGATGCTACATGAGAAAAATACTATTTACTGGATGATTTTAAAAAACAAAACACACATACGTGCATACTCACACAGGGTAGGGCATTCCTAGAGGGGCAGTTTGGCCCCTCTAGGGATAGCCCACATACCTAATATTAATGGTCTCTTTCCAGTCCTGTCTTTCTCAGTTTAAAAGTCAGATTCCTTATTCCTGCTTTTGTGAGGAGAGTACTAAAATGGGCGATGTTCCATTTATTCTATTTTGGCACTAAATTAATTAAAAATATTTCATGTCTATTTTTCCCATCTCTAAAAGATCATTTTACCTTACTGGGTGACTCATAAGCGTGTCGTAAAGCATAATTGAACACTTTTTGTAAGTTATTTTGAACTCAAATATTGGCATTCAGAACATCATGTGTGTTATGATTACAGCATGAGATTAGTTTCCGCTATCAAAAAAAAAAAAAGGCCTCATCTCATATCATCCATTCAATTTATCCATATGGCTTTGTAACATTCATTCTCTAAACTAGGATCACAGAAAGCTAAAAATAAATTGAATGAAATGAAGTGACAGTAATGCATAAATGAGACTTTCTGAGCAAGAAGAGTGGCCCACTTAGGCACTGAGCTTTATTGAGTAATTGAATTCCCTTAAAAAAAAAACCAACAGCTGCCACTTTTTACCTAAATGACCTTGAACAATTTATTTAATTTCTTCCCTCAGTTTCTTAGTTGGTAAATGGGAGGGTCAGGCTTCATGGCCTCCCTTCTAGCCCTAAATTTATATTTCTATGACAAATAACTTTGCTGGTTTAGGTTAAGGAGGGGAAGTGGAGAATTCTAGAGTATCTGGGAATGAGACAAGTACAGAACTTGATCTAGAGTCAATCTTCATAGAGAGAGAAGTGATTTTACAGAATCACAGAATCTCATTATCAGAAGGAATATCTATTCTGGCCCATAACTGGTCAAGGATCTCCTCCACAACACAAATAGTTATAATTGTCTAGTCCTTGCTTGAAGAGTTCTTGTGAGGAGAAACCCAGGCCTTTTCTTTTCTTTTTTTTTTAAACCATTACCATCTGTCTTAATCTCAAAACTGTGTATTGGTCCCAAGGCAGAAAAGTAGTAAGGGCTAAGCAATGAATGGGATTTAAGTGACTTGTCCAGGGTTACACAGTTAGGATGGTCTGAGGCCAGATAAGAACCCCAGACCTCCTATCTCTAGACTTTGCTCTCAATCCACTGAGCCACCTAGCTGCCCCCTTACAGAATCCCTTTCAAGGAAGCTCATTCCACTTTTGGATAACTCTCATTGTTAGGAACTTCTTTGTATTATACTTAAACTTACTTCTTTGAAATTTCTTCAGGTGCTCCTAGTTTATTCTGCTGTGAAGCAGAACGAGTCTAATCTCTCTTCCAGGAAACAGTCCTTTAAATTCTTATTTTTGCTTTTCTGATGCCATGAGTACAAGTTTCTAAATTGGGAGCATTATCTGACACATAGTAAATTATATTCCAGTCTCTCATTTTTGTTCTGTATGTCCTTTGATTCTTTAGATGTTTCTAATAACTGAAAAATTATTCTCATATTCTTTCTTCCATTTTGTCAGTATTAACTCTTCCAAGTTATCATTAATTCATTCATATTTAAGGCCATGATGGCTGTATGGATGTTCTCCTCCACTTTTTACTGTTGCATTCATGTATCCCTTTATTTATTTATTTATTTATTTTTAATCCTTATACCTTCTGTCTTAGAATCAACACAGTCAGTTCCAAGGTAGAAGAGCAATAAGGGCTAGGCAATGGGGGTTAGATGACTTGCCCATGTAAGAGGGGAAATTTAGGTATTTATAGATAAACATTTAAATGTATATCTATAAATACCTAAATTTACACACCCAGCTGAGAAGTGATTTGAACCCAAGACCTCCAATCTTTTGGTTTCATACTCTATACACTGAGTCACCTAGCTGCCCTTATCCCCTTTTAAGCTAGTGCTATTATTCAGTCTTTCTGACTCCTCATGGCCCTATTTAGGGGCTCTGGACAAAGATACTGGAGTGGTGTGCCATTTCCTTCTCCAGCTCATTTTTCCTTTTTCTTTTTTTAAACCCTTAACTTCTGTGTATTGGCTCATAGGTGGAAGAGTGGTAAGGGTGGGCAATGGGGGTCAAGTGACTTGCCCAGGGTCACATGTGGTGTCTTTTTCCAAGATGTTTTTATTTACCTTGTCCTGCTCCTCACTGAAATTCCTTTTCTAGTCTATTCTGAATTTTATTCTATATTCATGGACTATTTCCTTACTTGTTTCTTCCTCAATTTCCTTTTTTGTCTCTGAGAGGTAGAGATTCTATAGCATAATGTTTGAGTTCCCTTCACTATTCTATTTATATGTTATCGTATCTGAAGATTCCATCCTATTCTCCTTGCCATTGTATGTTTATTTATTTGTGGTACTTCCTGTTATGCTTGACTCTTAGAAATTTCAGTTCCTGAAGGAAGCAATGCTACACAGTAGGAGGTCACACAAAGTTATGTATGCCTTGTCTTCATCCTCATCATTCATCCCTCCTAAGCCTCTCTCCTGGATAGAACAACCTTTGTCACAGAATATGGTCTTTTACTGTGTCTATTCTGCCTAGATAAAATCCATTATTAGCCCTGCTCTTACCACAGATATTTACTGCATACTCACTGAAATATTCTTTTATGGCACTCTTTTCAATACAGTGTCCTACTTGCCCCCAACCCTACACTTAATGAGAAACTAAAGAAAAGAATGTCTTCTCTGTTCATTTCTAGACTGTGTTTGTGTATATACGTAGATGAGGAAGGGTATATCTTTAGCTCTTCTCTCTGTCGCTTCCTTCTACTCTCCTTGATTGAGTGAATTCCTATTCTACTGTAGTCCTCCCTCATTAAAGCTATTAATTTCTTTATAAGAGGGATGGGCTATGAGATCTTCTTTGTTTTTATATAGTTTTTTATGTTCCATTTATATTTTTGGCATCTTATGTAATTCTTGCTTCTTGTTATGCCTCTTTGTTCTTTTAATCTCAATTCATTTTTTTTAAATAGCATATGATTCTGAAATAATTGATTTTATCAGTTTTCTTTTGTTAAATGAGGTACCTTCTGCCTTTAATGTTTTTTTTGTTTAAAGTATTTACAAATTGAATGTTCTGCATACCTCTAGTTGTTATTTTTGAAGAATATCTCAAGTGTTTCCTTTTTTATTGAAGATCTGAATTTTTTAATTTAATAATTAGTTTCAACTTTGCAGGATATATTATTTTTTGGATTAAAAGCTAAATGCCTTTGCTTTTTCAAATAGTTTATTCCATTCTTTCCTCTGATTTATTATAACTGCAGAGTAATTTAGTTTTTAGGGAAACAGATTCTAATCTGTTAAATAGCAGGATGGTTTCAGAAATATCTGGAAATTTTTTAATAATTTAAAAAAAGAAAGAAATACCTAGGAAGATTTATATGAACTGATACAGAGTGAGGTAAACAGTACCAAGAGAACATTATATACAGTAACAGCAATTTTGTGTGATCAGCTGTGAGTAACTTGGCTTTTCTGATCAATGAAATGATCCAAGACAATTTGCAAGGACTTATAATGAAGAATACTATCCACCTCCAGAGAGAGAACTAATGAACACTGAATGAAAATTGAAGTGTAACTTATTTCACTTTATTTTTCTTGTTTTTCCTTTTTCTCTTTTCTTCTCTTCTCTTCCCTTCCCTTCCCTTCCCTTCTCTTCTCTTCTCTTCTCTTCTCTTCTCTTCCCTTCTTTTCCTTTTTCTTCTTTCTCTTCTGTCTTTCTTTTTTTTTTGCTACATGGCTTATATGGAAATATGTTTTGCATGATTTCACATGTATAATTGAGATCACAAATTTTTTTCCTTTTCAGTGAGTAGGAGAAGAACAAGAGGAAGAGAAAGGAACACAGAACTCAAAATTGCCACAGCTAGATAACTCAGTGGATAGAGTACAAGGCCAAGAGATGGAAAGTCTTAAGTTTGAATTTAGTCCTAGATACTTCCTAGGTGTGTGACCCTGAGCAAGTCACTTAACCTCCATTGCCTAGCTCTTACACCTTTTCTGCCTTAGCTGAATTCTAATGGTGCCCACTTTAATGAATAGGCAATGGACGGATTGACCCTCATGTTCTGAAATCTTGTATTTCTCACTGGTTAGCACTAGTTAAACATAAGCCATAAACTCTGTAGTTTTAGCATTAGTCAAGCATAAATGTCAGAATCTATATTATTAATCAATGAACCATTCTGTATTTTTAATCAGCTGTACTGGATCTGTAATGTTCTATGTCATTAATTGCTCGTGTTGTTCTGTATTTACTTTAGTTCTAAACTGTTAGGCATTATTAATTACCTATAATGGTCATCTACTGTACTGTATTCCCCATCTTTGACAAAGGCATTCTAGAAGGAGAGTGAGACCTCTCCTACGCTGACAAATGATGATAGGTGGGATAATGGGAGGAACATGGGACATGTGCACTAAGGGATCCGACAGTACAGAGAAATTCCCCAAACCTGCACATGCTCCTTATTCCCTTTATGGTATCCCTGAGTACACCAAAGAGGTGTCAAAGCCCCAAACATGTCTCCACCTGAATTTGGACCTTCCTCCTCTATGCTCATTTTCTGGGGTTCTTAGCCTGTAATGCCCAGTAAGGCCCAGGTGTGGACTATTCTAGGAAAAGGTAGAGATTTCCCTGGAATGGGAGGCAATGGGCCCCCAGATCCTCAATAAATATGCAAATCCTGATCCACACAAGAGTCACCCACCCTTTGCACTATTCCAGCAGCTCTAGTGTTATTCCATTAGCTTCAAGGCTACTCTTCCAGCCCCAAGGCCATTTAACCAACCCAGGCTATAATATTATCTAAAAAACTTCAAATAAAAGAAATTTGTCTAGTTAAAAATTTTATTTAAAAAACATGGCAAAAACTTCAACTCAAAGTTATAGTGCTGGTATAATTAAGAGTAGGCAGCCAGGTGGCTGGGCCTGGAGTCAGGAAGACTCATCTTCCTGAGTCCAAATCTGGTCTCAGACACTTATTAGCTGTGTGACCCTGGGCTTACTTAACCCTTTTGGGCTCAGTTTCCTCATTGGAAATGAACTAGAGAAGAAAATAGAAAACCAATCCATTCTCTTTTCCAAGAAAACTCCAAATGGATAACAAAGAATCAGACACAATTGAAAAACAACTGAACAACAATAGTACTTAAGACAACCGAGGACTATAAAATCCAGAGAAATTAAATCAGTGACCTAGAAAATAGCTTTAGATCAAGGAATACTCCTTTAGAGAGAATTCTTAAGGACACTGACATAAAATTCATTACCTGTTTTTCTGTTTTTCTGAATGGTTCCTAACTGTCAGAATAAGAATACAATATCTACTTGTCCTTTTAATTATATAGTTCTATAGTATATTATGTATTTAAATATTTTTTCTTAATGTAAATTTGGGAGATAGGAATGACTTCAAGACATAGCAAATATCTTGACTGATTACTCATGTAATCAATCAATAACTTAATTAAGCAGGAAGATAGTTCCTACCCTCAAGAAACTTGCTTAAAATCTATCAAAACAACATGCAAATATATATATTCCAAGGAAGCTATAGACAAGATAAATATGAAATAATGGAAAATGCTAAAATTAAGAGGGGTTGGGAAAGGCTTGCTGTAGAAGAAGGGAATTTTTTTTTAAACCTTTACTTTCTGTCTTAAAAACTTTGAAACAGAAGGGCAAGAGCTAGACAAAAGGGGTTAAGTGACTTTCTCAGGGTAACACAGCTAGGAAGTGTCTGAGGCCAGATTTGGCATCATATGAAAAAAGGCTAAGTAAGGACTTACATGATTCTCTAAAAGAAAATAAAAGTGAAGTGTCTATTTAGCCTATGACCAAATACTTAACACATTTTACAATGAGTACTGTAAATACCCCATAAAAGACAAAGAAAAAATTCAAATTTCTTCTCTAGGATAAAGGGAGGGCCAAAAAAATTTAGGTGGATTTTTCAGATCAAGGGAGCACCATGCTCCTCCTAACACTCCCATTCAGACCCTCCCTCCCCACCCCCATGCAATGTGGAAGGGATACTTGTACTTTCCAGTTTTCCTAGTAGTTCTTTGTCAAACAGGAAGTGTCTGAGGCCAAATTTGAACCCAGGCCTTCTTGACTCCAGGCCTGGTGCTCTATCCATTGTGCTACCAAGTTGTCCCTATTACTATATCTTTTTATAGCTCATTTAATTTTTTCTTTATAAACTTAGATACTAGGGCATTTATAGGATATAAATTTAATATTGATATGGATTTGTTCCTTTCAGTATAATGTAATTTCCTTGTTTACCCTTCTTTAAGTTTTGAATTTTTATTTTTGCTTTATCTGATAATATAATGGCAACTCCTGAATTTTTTGTATTAGATTGATGCATAGTAATTTTTCATTTTTGTTTTGTTTAACTTTGTTAAAAAGATTTTTAAGCAACAGATTGCAGGGTTTTTTTTTTCTTATCCAATCTTTTACTCCTCTTTATTTGATTTTTCTTTTATTTATTTGATTTTCCCTCTTTATTTGATTGCTTATGGAAGTGGATTGCAAAGCAGGATGCCTGGACAGGCCCCACCTGGGCAACAGGTCTTGGGGGCAGCTGAATCAGCAACAAAGGGTTCTGGAGCTCTCAGTCACAGGTGGTAAAGGGGATTAGACAAATGCTCAGAAGATTTCAAGGGTTCCTTTTCTAACTCTAGTCGCATTATCTATATGCATATCCTAGTCCTGGGTTGTAGTCTCAGGATGAGGAGGTCCACTAGCGCACACCAGCTCTTGTGGCCACAAGGGTGGTCACAGTTCCAAGGAGGAAAAGAGTGCTTGTGGTTGCTCACAGGCTAGAGCACAGACCAGGAAAGTATTAAACACACCTCTCCTTAGATCATAGCTACCTGGAAGAACTAAAAACTTAAATTCCCCAAAGCTAGCTCTGAAGGCAGCTGCACAAAGAAGCTGAAGTTTGGAATATTTCTTCCTTCAGCACAGGGACAGAGCAAAATTTTAACAGTTTTTTAAGTTGAAGGAAAAGGGCTGGAAAGTGAGAAACAACAACAACAAAAACTCAGCAAAGAAAGTAATTTTGGTGACAGGTAAGACCAAAACACAAACTCATAAGAAGACAACAAAGTCTATATTGTTGCATCCAAAGTGTCCAAGAAAAACACTTGGTCTCAAGCCTAATAAGAATTAACGATGAGGGGCAGTTGGGTAGCTCAGTGGAGTGAGAGTCAGGCCTAGAGACGGGAGGTCCTAGGTTCAAACCCGGCCTCAGCCACTTCCCAGCTGTGTGACCCTGGGCAGTTCACTTGACCCCCATTGCCCACCCTTACCACTCTTCCACCTATGAGACAATACACCGAAAGTACAAGGGTTTAAAAAAAAAAAAAGAATTAATGATGGAACTCAAAAAAGGATTTTAAAAATCAGATGAGAGGTAGAAGAAAAACTGGGGAAAGAAATTAAAGTGATCCAGGAAAATAATGAAAAAAGAGTCAACTGCTTGGCACAGGAGGCATAAAAAACACTGAAGAAAAAAACCTTAAAAACAGAATAGGACAAATTGGGAAAAAATCTTTATAACAAAAAACTCAGATAAAGGTCTAATCACTCAAATATACAAGGAGCTAAATCAATTGTACAAAAAAATCAAGCCATCTCCCAATCAATATATGGGCAAGGGACATGAATAGGCAATTCTCAGATAAAGAAATCAAAACTATCAATAAGCACATGAAAAAGTGTTCTAAATCTCTAATAATTAGAGAAATGCAAATCAAAACAACTCTGAGGTATCACCTCACACCTAGCAGATTGGCTAAAATGACAGCAAAGGAGAGTAATGAATGTTGGAGGGGATGTGGCAAAATTGGGACATTAATGCATTGCTGGTGGAGTTGTGAACTGATTCGACCATTCTGGATGGCAATTTGGAACTATACTCAAAGGGCTTTAAAAGACTATCTGCCTTTTGGTCCAGCCTTAGCACTGCTTGGATTATACCCCAAAGAAATAATAAGGAAAAAGGCTTGCACAAAAATATTTATGGCCATGCTTTTTGTGGTGGCAAAAAGTTGGAAAATAAGAAAATGTCCTTTGAGTGGGGAATGCCTGAACAAATTGGCTTTCTGTTGGTGATGGAATACTATTGTGCTCAAAGGAATAAAGAACTGGAGGAATTCCATGTGAAGTGGAAAGACCTCCAGGGATTGATGCAGAGTGAAAGGAGCAGATCCATGAGAACATTGTACACAGACTGATACACTGTGGTACAATTGAACATAATGGACTTTTATACTAGCAGCAATGCAAGGATCCAGAGCAAGGCTGAGGGACTTATAAGAAAGAAAACTAGCCACATTCAGAGGAAGAACTGTGGGAGGAGAAACACAGAAGAAAAACAACTGCTTGAACACATGGGTTGTTGGGGATATTATTGAGGATGTAGACACTAAATGATAACTCTAGTCCAACTATCAATAATATGGAATTAGATCTTGATCAATGACATGTGTAAAACCCAGTGGAATTGTGTGCTGGCTAAGGGGGATTAGAGGGTATTCGGGGAGAGGGAAAGAACATGAACTATGTAACTAGGAGAAAATATTCAAAATAAAAAAATAATTTAAAAAAACAGAATAGGTCAATTGGTAAAAGAGGCATGAAAAGTCATTGAAGAGAAGAATAAAAAGGAGAATTGGGAAAAAGAAGCATAAATAGGTACAAAGGAAATAGAAAACAAAAGATATTCAATAAATTTAATTTATTTTAATTAAATTAAGCTGTCTACATACCTACTTGAGAAGAAGGTTCTTGTAACTCCTAAGAATTGTATTATTATCATTAGAGCAGTTAGAAGTATTATACATAGAGAGAGGGCAAGGGTGTAAGCTGAATATGATGGGATTATATCTTTAAAAAATAAAATTTAGGAGTGAGAAAGAGGAATGAAATGGGAGAAGGGGGAAGGGAGAAATAGAATTGAGTAAATTATTTCACATAAAAGAAGCATGAAAGAGTTTTAACAGGGAAAGGGAAGATGGGAGCAGTGGGGAGGGGAGCACTTGAACCTTACTCTTATTGGAATCAGCTCAAAAAGAAAAGAACGTACACTCTCAATTGAGTTTAAAAATCTATGTTACACTAAAGGAAAGTAGGAGGGGAAAAAGATAAAAGAAGGGGAGGGGCTGATAGAAAAGTGGGAAATTTGGTGTACCTAGTTGTCAGAAGCTAAGCCCTTTTTGTGGATTTGACAGAATGAACAGAATGAAAGGAGGGAGAAAAAAATAAATGGGGTTGGGGGAATAGGATTTCAAGTAATACACAGTAATGATAATCATGAAAATAATTTTTGCCACAAGTCTCTCCAATAAAGGCCACTTTTCTCAAATACAGAGAAATGAGTGAATATATAAGAATACAAGTTGTTCCCCAATTGATAGTCAAAGAATATGAACAGGCAGTTCTCAGACAAAGTAATTAGAGCTCTCTATAGTCATGAGAAAAAAATTCTCTAAATCACTATTAATTAGAAAAATGCAAATTAAACCCCATACCTATCAGATTGGCTATTATGACAGAAAAAGGAAAATGACAAAACTTGGAGCAGATGTGGGAAAATTGAGACACTAATGCACTGTTGGGGGAGTTGGGAACTTATCCAACCAATCTGGAGAACAATTTGGACCTATGCCCAAAGAGCTATAAAACAGTACATACATATTCTTTGACCCAGCAATATCATTACTAGAACTATATCCCCAAGAGATAAAAAACAAAAAAGGGAAGGACCTAGATATACAAAAATATTTAAAGCAGCCCTTTTTGTGAGGGTAAAGAACTGAAAATGAGAAGATATCTATCAATTGGGAACAGCTGAGTTAGCTATAGTATATGATTGTGTAATTAAAAATTTTTTTAAATTTCTATATCATTCATTTTTTTTATTTTTAACATTTATTAATATTCATTTTTAACATGGTTACATGATTCATGCTCCACCTTTCCCCTTCAACCCCCGCCCCCCCACCCCCCCCACCCTTGGCCGATGCGCGTTTCCACTAGTTTTGTCATGTGTCCTTGAACAAGACCAATTTCCAAATTGTTGGTAGTTGCATTGGTGTGGTAGTTTCGAGTCTACACCCTCAGTCATGTCCACCCTGACCCATGCGTTCAAGCAGTTGTTTTTCTTATATGTTTCCTCTTCTGCAGTCCTTCCTCTGAAT
>NC_058130.1:38623944-38649168 GCF_016433145.1 Gracilinanus agilis | reverse complement strand
TGCTTATCAGTTCATTTGGTTTCTGAGCCTCGCTTTCTAGTTGCAAGATTCTACCTTTTAAGCTGTTATTTTCTTGCCAGATCTCTTCCATTTTCCTCAGAATCTCAGATTTGAACTCTTCCATAGCTTGTGAGGAGTTTTCCTTATTTGGGGAGGGTCTGGATGGTTGTTTGTTCTCCTCCTCTGTTTGCTCGGTTGTCTGGATTTTCTCTGTGTAGAAGCTGTCGAGTGTTAAAGACTTCTTTTTTTTGTTATTATTCTTTCTCTTCTGAATTTCCTGTAACTGATTAGCCATCATTAGCCCAGCAGCTTCTCAGGTTTATCCTCGCTCTCAGTGTCTGTCTGAGATCTATTGGCTCCTGAGGTCTGAGTTCTAGTTTTTTCCAAGGTCAAGCCCCCTGGTGGATTCCCTTGCTTGATCCTCTGCAGGAGGTTCCTTTACAAGTCTCAGGGCGCTACTTCCACAGTCGTATACCCATCTGCACTGGTTCCCCACTTAGGCTTTAGTTCCTGGTTGTGTTTGCCTCCACCCACGCCTCTGCTCAGCCTGCACCCATGCCTCTGCTCAGCGGGCACTCTGCGCCCAGCGTCCACTCTCTGCTCCCGCGCGCTCAGATTTCGCGTGCGTTCTTGACTTAATGGGGTCCTAAGTCTTGCTGCTCTCAGGAACAGGTCCCGGAGCTGCCGATGACTCGATGGGTGCCCCAAACTTGCTCTATTTCTTTTTAGCTGGGTTCAGAGCTATAGGTGAGTGTGGAGGGGGTGGGGGTGGGGCGGTTGCTCAGCTCGCGATTGAGTGAGAGCCCTTTTTAGCCTGGAAATGTCTCGATTCCACGTACCTTCCACGCTGTGCCCTGTTGTGGGGTTCCTCCGTTCGTCTGGACTTGTTTTTATGTCCCCTTGAGGAGTTTTGTGTGTTTCGGTCAGGAGAGGTTAAGAGCTGCTTCTTACTCTGCCGCCATCTTAACCCGGGTCTATATCATTCATTTTTATAAGTGAATAATCTTACAAAACCAAAATCCCAAATTATATACCCAAATGAACAAGTGATAAATCATATGTTTTCATCTGCATTTCTACTCCAACAGTTCTCTCTCTGGAGGTAGATAGCATTCTTTTTCATAAACACCTCAGAATTGTCCTGGATCTTTGTATTGCTTTTAGCAGCAAAGTCTATCATATTTGATTGTTCAATAGCAACTGAAATCGCAATTACTGCGTATAATCTTCTGCTGGTTCTGCTTATTTTACTCTGCATCAGTTCACGTCTTTCCAACTCTTTCTGAAATCATCTTGTTCATCATTCCTTATAACACAATAGCATTCCATCACCATCATATACCACAATTTGTTCAGCCATTCCCTAATTGAGGGACATCCCTTCGGTTTCGATTCTTTGCCATCACAGAAAAGAATAACTATAAATATTTTTGTACAAATAGGTCCTTTCCCATTAAAAGAAAAATCTCTTTGGGATACAGACCTAGGTGGTATTACTGGATCAGATGTCATGCTTTCTTTTACAGCCCTTTGAGCATAATTCCAAATTGTCTTCCAGAATAGATAGATCAGTTCACAACTTCACCAGCAATGCATTAGTGCCCCAATTTTGCCACATTCCCAACATTTATCATTTTCCTTAACTATAATATTGGCCAATCTGATAGGTGTGAGGCGTGTTATAAAAAATGACGGTTGTAAAGGATATGGAGCAAGGTTAAAGGTGAATGTAAATTCTATGTGAGACACTTAAGATATAATAGTGAATCTCAAAGGAACAGCCACTGCAGTAGAAGTTGTTTGAATGTGTTGAATCTGTTAGACCCAAGCTCCAGATATAACAGTATACCAGGGCTACCAGTCAAACAAGGAATCTGCTGATGGAAATTGTACAGTTACCTATGTCTAACTGAAGCCCTGTACTATTGGATAATGCTTAGATTGACTGCGAATTAAACCCTGTTTCTGCAAGATGTAATACTCCTCTTCCCTCCAATTATCCCAAAGATATGATTCACTAGAGCCCTAGGATTCTTGATAAAGCCAAGTCTGATGTAAATTTAAAAAGATTTATTACTAACATGCTTGGGGAAGGGAAAGCAGGATAATGGCCTGGAGAAAGGGAACAGGAAATCCTTAATTAATTAAAGCTAATGATGTTATTGATAATCTTTGAAATAATGTTAATCAGGTTTGATAGATGCCAGCCTGGTTGGGCCACACAGGCCCAACCTAAAATCAAGGTTACTCTGCTGAATAAGGTGTTGTTATTCCTCTTGATAGTAAATTCAGGGTTGATGAAGTAGTTTTGAAGTTGGTTGCTGTTTAATGGTTGAACAAACTCACCTAAGGCCTACCCAAAACAACCTTTCCAACCCAGTATCAAATCTGAGCCTTGTCAGTTCCAAATCCTGGCTTTTAACTGCCCTTGGCACCTGCCAAGCTCCTGCCAGGCTCGATTAATTCCACATTCTAAGCAGGTAACTGTCCATCATCTTGACTTCAATATAGCTGTCCAATTTATCATTACAGGTGGTACCTCAGAGTTGTTTTAATTTGCATTCCTCTGATCATGGAGGATTTAGAACATTTTTTATATAATTATTCTGAAAACTGCCTATTCATTGCATTTGACCATTTATCAATTAGGGAATGACTTGGATTCTTATAAATTTGACTTAATTCTTTATATATTTGGGAAATGAGACCTTTCTCAGAGAAATTTGTTAGAAAAATTTCCCCCCTAGTTTATAGTTTCCCTTCTACTCTTGATTGCATTGGTTTTGTTTGTATAAAACCTTTTTAATATAATAAAAATTATTCATTTTACATCTTGTAAAGTTCCCTATCTCTTTTTTTTTGCAATAAATTCTTCCTTTCTCCAAAGTTCTGACAGGTAAACTCTTTCGTGTTCCCCTAATTTACTTATTATATCACTCTTTATATTGAAATCATATATCCATTTTGACCTTATCTTGATAGGATAGGAGATATTGATCTAAACCTAATTTTGCCATACTGTTTTCCAATTTTCCCAGCAGTTTTGTTATTGAGTTCTTATCCCCAAAGCTGGGATTTTTGGGTTTATCAAAAATAATAGATTGTTGAGGTCATTCACTCCTAGTCTATTCCATTGATCCACTCTTCTATTTCTTAGCTAGTACCAGACTATTTTGATGATTATTGCTTTATAATACAGTTTAAGATGGGGTACTGCTAGGTCCTCATCCTTCACATTTTTTTTCATTAGTTCCCCTTGATATTCTTGATCTTTTGTTCTTCCAGATGAATTTTGTTATTATTTTTTCTAGTTCTATAAAATAGTTTTTTGGTAGTTTGATTGGTATGGCACTGAAAAAGTAAATTAATTTAGGTAGGATTGTCATTTTTGTTATATTAGTTCATCCTACCCATGAGCAATGAATGTTTTTCCAGTTCTTTAGATCTAACTTTATTTGCGTCAAGTGTTTTGTAATTCCTGTGTTTGTCTTGGCAAATAGATTCCCAAGTATTTATATTGTCTTGAATGATTAAAATTTTTTTTCTTTCTAACTCTTGTGGCTAGGTTTTGTTGGAAATATATAGAAATGCTGATGATTTGTGTGGGTTTATTTTGTATCCTGCAACTTTGCTAAAGTTATTATTTCAACTAGTTTTTCAGCTGATTTTCTAGAATGCTCTAAGTATACCATCATTTCATCTGCAAAGAGTGATAGTTTAATTTTCTTATTGTCTTCTTCAATTTCTTCAGTTTATTTTCTCTAATTGCTAAAGTTAGCATTTCTAGTACAATATTAAATAATAGTGGTGATAATGGGCATCTTTGCTTCACTCTTGATCTTACTGGAATGGCTTCTGACTTATCCCCATTGTAGATGATACTTGCTGATGGTTTTAAATATATATTAATTATTTTGAGGAAAGGCTTTTTTATTCCTATGCTTTCTAGTGCTTTCAATAGGAATAAGTGTTGTATTTTGTCAAAGGCTTTTTCTGCATCTATTGAGATAATCATGCAATTTCTGTTAGTTTGATTATTGATATGGTCAATGATGCTGATGGTTTTCCTAATATTAAACTAGTTTTGCATTCCTGGTATAAATCCCACCCTGTCACAGTAAATAATACTTGTAATATATTGCTGTCATTTCTTTGCTAGTATTTTATTTCAAATTTTTGCATCAATGTTCATTAAGGAAATTGGTCTGTAATTTTCTTTCTCTATTTTTGATCTTCCTGGTTAGTTATTAGCACAATATTTGTGTCACAAGAAGAATTTGTTAGGACTCCTTCTTTGCTTATTTTTCAAATTATTTATATAGTATTATAGTATATGATTGTGATGGAATACTATTGGGCTGTAAGAAATGATGAGGAGAAGCTCAGAAAAATCTGGAAAAACTTACATGAACTGAAGAAGAATGAAGTAAGCAGACCCAGGAGAATATTGTACATAGTGACAGCAATACTGTACGATGAACAACTGAAAATAACTTAGCTATTTTCAGCAATACAAGGATCCAAAACAATCCCAAAGAGCTCTAAATGATAAAAATGATAAAATGATAAAATGATAAGTGATACCATTTTGAAAAAATGACAAAATGATGAAAAAAAAAAAGTCATTTGCTTCCAGAGAAAAACTGATGGAATCGGAATCCAGACCAAAACAACATTTTTTTTTCTTTCTTTGTGTTTTGTGGAGGGGTTGAGTTTCCTTCCTCAAAAGGATTAATATGAGATGTAAATACTTTTGCAAGAAGCCATTTTGGCCCAGTATGATTGCCAGTTACTAGGTTGGAACACAGAATGCAGTGAGAGCATTTGAGCTGGCATGAGACCAAAAGTCAGTTGAGATGTGGCTATAAAAGCAGGAAAACTCAGAACATCAGGGTCTCAATTGTGAGATACTGGTGGGAGGAAGGGGTCATCTCAGGATCACTTCATAGCTAGAATTAGGTGCCTAAACTGCTCATAGACTATTCTGTGTGTATCAGCATCTAGCTTCAGTTATTAAACAACATCTATAAATCAATACCAATATACCAATCTAAATACCAACAAGAAGATCAACTACAAAAAGCAAAATCATCATGGACTGAGATAAACCATCAAGCAATCAGGGTCAGGCCAGAGGCCTGTTTTCCAAGCAGGATTCAAGATATCAATTGCTTTAGATATATTGAAGATTTATTATACATTCAAAATATTAGATAAGGCCTAGGATTCATCCTTAATCCCTCTTTCCTCGTTATTCACTCCAATCTTTCCTTTATCTTATTTGTTGCCATTAAGTTAGTTGATATAAGAAAACATCACAGACTTGGTTTATTCTCAGAGTTCCAAAGGAAGTTGTCAGTTAGAGATCCACTTGGCAACTACTGAAGGCAAACTTCATAATTATTGATCTTCTGGTTTAATCCAACAAATCGCAGTCAGAAATAGAGATCAAGGTTTATTACCCTTGAAGTTATTATACAATTTGATTATTAATTGAGGGAAACAACCACTCCCTCATTAGTCAATGATAATAGATGGGAGCAAGTGAACTGCTTATTCCTATTA
The DNA here is from genome assembly GCF_016433145.1 of Gracilinanus agilis. Classification (NCBI taxonomy): domain Eukaryota; kingdom Metazoa; phylum Chordata; class Mammalia; order Didelphimorphia; family Didelphidae; genus Gracilinanus; species Gracilinanus agilis. The sequence continues at coordinate 38,643,603 of NC_058130.1, read as the reverse complement.
GCATATTCAGTACAGTTCATAGGCAGCAGCTAAATCATAGAAGCAGCCTCTAAGCAATCTTATCCTTACCATTCATATAGGAGGTTTCACCAATACCTCCTATTGCTTCCCACCTCCATCTGTAAGACTTCTTGGGGCTGTATAAAATAATCATTTACAGTTTCCCAAGCATCCCTACAGGAAAAATTGTTCTATGTGATTGCACATGTAATATCTATATCAGATTGCTTACCATCTCAGTGGGGTGAGGGGAGAGGGAAATAATTTGAAATTCTTTTTAAAATGTTAGAAATCATTTTTATATGTAATTAGGGAGAAATAAAAAAGAAATACAAATACCTCAGATGATTGAATATTGTCCTATGTAGTAATTTCCCTATATGTGATCCCTGATTTTCCAGTTTATAAATATTTTTGCTCTCTCTTAGGTGATTTTTCTCCATTGTTCTCAAAATCTTTTCTATGAGCCCATGCTCTTCTACTCTTCTGGGTTAGTTGCTCCCTAGAACTTTAATTTCTCTTCCCCTGAGGGAGGATGAGTACTTTCTCTAAATACCAAATACCCACTGTAAGGTCCCTATTTTCCTTCATAAAGTACATCTCTTCTTTCACAGGGACATTCATCATTGGCACCCATTTGCACCATGGAAACAAGGTTTCTTTTTCATTTTTGCCCTTTGTGAATTCCTTTCTTTTCTTTCTTGCTCAATCTCCTGAAGACTCTCTTCTTCCTAAAAGATTATGGTTGTTATTTTCCCTTTTACTTGATTAGGGCACATCATATTCTTCTCTGCCTTCTTCTGCATCTCCCTGTTCTGTAATTTAATCTCAGGGAAAAAATCCCATTAATTCACCTGTATGCGTGTGTTCTTAAAGACTTACGGAAGAGTTTTCTCCCAGGATATTTTGGTTTCTCACTTGATAGTGAAGGTATGACTTCTAGCCAACCCCAGGTCCTAAATCCTTCTGAGAAAAGGCTCACTTAGCTCATATGACTCTAAGATATTGAGCCAGGGAGTATTTACAACATATAAATGTTGGAGATTATTGGCCTCTTTGTTTCTACACATGCTTCATAATGTATTTTGATACAACATAATTTAGGACAGATGTGACCCAATAGGCCAGCTCTGATATGGAGGTCACCATAACTAAATATAAAGTTCTAAGTTATGACTTTTCTTCGGTGACTGAAAAGAAATCCAGAAACAAATAAACTTGAGTGGTAGACATGTTTTAAGCCCTTAGGAACTACCAAATTTGAATAGAGGGTTTTTTTTTAAATACTACTGAGATAGCTACCTCCATAAGAACAACCTTCTAATTTCAAATTAATTGATATTTCCTGTAGTAATTAATATCCTTTAGATTTGCCTTTTTGTGTGGTTGTCAGCATGCTTTACAGGTACAGAATTGTCACTAATTTTCTGACTCTCCAGCAGAAATATTAACTTGGGATTCTAGGTTGAGGTTTGATCCAAGTGGGAAAAATCTCCCAGAGGAGTGCCAATCCATTGGGGAATGGCTGAATTGTGTCATATTAATGTAATGATCTATTATTGTGTTATAAGAAGTTACTAGATAATTTCAGAGAATCTTAAGTAGTATGAAATAATGAAAGGGAAAGTAAACAGCACCAGAGAACATATTTATACAAGGACAACAACATTGTTAAGAAAAATAATGTTAAAAGATTTAAGAACTCTGACATATGTCCAAATATATGATGGGCCTGTAATAAAGCTGTTACCTGTCTCCTGACATAGAGGTGATGGACTTGAGGTACAGAAAACAATGTTTATTTTTGGACATGGGCACTATGTGGATTCATTTTACCTGAGTATGCTTTTTTCTTAAAAGTTTCTCTCTCTCTCTCTCTCTCTCTCTCTCTCTCTTTCTTTCTCTTGTTTTTTAAGAGGATAGAGAAATTAGCAATAGTAATGTCCTCCAAAAGAGGACCATTAAAATATTTTTAAATGCACAAAAGAGAAAAGAAGGAAGCTAAGAAGAAAACAGATAAATATGTCAATCTGTAACAGAATTATACATTTTAAAAGAAACAAATGGTATAAAATAGTGATCATGTTTTCATATGAAACTCCTCTTTTGTGTTCTGCTATGCATGTGGAAATTTCTATGTGTTTATTATTTCAGAATAAAGACAATTTTTAAAAATTCCCAGAGCTAACTTGGACCCTCTGTCACAAAGGCCTCTGGCAAATAGGTAACATAGAAAATATACGTGTATTATGAAAAAGGAAATAAAAACAAGTTTAAAGAATAAAAATTTTAAATTAATATAAAAGGAAAAAGTCCAAACTTGAAATTTTAGTAATATTTTCTTAAAATAGGAGCAAAATTGCTATCAACATGTATAAATGTTATTTTGTCTTACTGGAATAATTCTCTTTTTTTAAGCAAAATTGATGTTATAAACGTGTTTGGGGAAAAACATTGTAATTTTAATGAAATGTACATGTAATTAGCTTAATTACACAGAGAAGACTGTGTTTCATTGATATCTACTTGCATCTTGTCAAACTAATGAAGATGTTTTCTCTTTCCTCCAACTTTTACCTAATTGGAAATTATGGTATATCGATTATTGTGTCTATTCCTGAATTTTATGAAAGTCTATTTTGCTACTAATTAATTTTATTCTATAGAGAGACTGTGATAATGATATTTGTTGAATGCATTAGCATGGAAAATGAGCCATAGCTCATTCATTCAGCAAATTATTTTCAAAGTGGTTAAAAAACTAAACCTCTAAAGATAATCCTTTGCCACAGATATCCTGTAGGCCTGCCACCTTCTGGGAATGAACAGTATCTCATCAGAAATATCTCTAGCATAGAAATTTTCATAAGGCTGAAGGTAGAATTATTTGTTTAAAAATATTTTATAGTTAATAAATGCGACTTAGAAGTTCAATCAAGCTTATAGCAAGAGAGAATATATTTCTTTTACATAGGGATAGGGGTTAGACCTATGATTTCAGTGGTATAGGGAATTGTGAGGTGAGGAAATTCCCTCTACCAACCTTCTTTACAATTTAAAGTCCAAAAATATTGCTCAGATTACTGAGGGGTTAATTGATATGCCAAGCATCTGCCAGGCAGTATAAGCCAAAAGAGGACTGAGATAGGTCTTATCTAGAAAGATAGATCCTGCTGGTTTTAATGCTGGCTTTTTACACACATCATGCTAATTCTCACTTCAATTTAACCAAAGAAAATTATATACATGTGTTGAATAAGTTAGTTGGTAAAAAGGAAAAAAAAAGTCAGACTGTTGGGTGATTGGTCTCCTTATTGAGAAAGAAATAATAAAAATAGGAAAATGAAGCATAAAAGTAGCAAGAGAAAGAATGCAGAAATAGGACATTCAAAGGGTAGGAGTTCTGATGGAGAAGGAAAGGTTCTAGACTGAGAGTCAGGAAACTTGGGTTTATGTCTTGAATTTGAGGGGAGTCATTTCATATCTGTGATCCTGTTTCCCCATCTAAAAAATGAGAGGTTGAATCAAATGATTTCTAAAATACTTTACAAGAACTGTTTTCCTGTAATTTACTAAGTATGACAGAGTTTGTTGGGAAATATTTATTTTGTCAAAACAAATATATAAATGAAAACAATTTTAAAGCACGTTGCAACTTTAGAAGTTTACGTTTCTTTGGTAATTTGAAAAGAAAAAACCAGATTAAGAAGGTTGAACACATTTTAAAAAGGTTAGAGTATTATAGAACTCTTAAATGTACTTTCTTAAAAGGAGTAGATCACAACCACCCATATTTTTTCTTTTCTTTAAAAAAATAACCTAAAAAACTTTACCTTCTGTTTTTGAATCTATACCAAATATCAGTTTCAAGGAAAAGAAAAGCAGTAAAGTGAGGCAACTGGGGCTAAGTGACAGCCCAGGGTTACATAGCTAGAAAGTGTGCTGAAAACAGGATCTTCTGTCCCCAGTCCTGGCTCTCCATTCACTGAGCCACCACATTTTCTTAATCTATGCAATTTTCTCCTATGTTTTCTCAATATCAATAGAGAATATATTCAATGTATTGGAGGTCTTCCTCTGAAAAGGTATTCATTTTTCAGTCGTCTGACACTTTGTGATGACCCCATTTGAGGTTTCTTGGCAAAGATACTGGAAATGTCTGCCATTTCTTTCTCCAACTCATTTTACAGATGAGGAAACTGAGGCAAATGGGGTTAAATGATCACATGGATAGTAAGTGTCTAAGGCCAGATTAGAACTCATAATCCACTATGCCACCTAGTTGGCCTTTCTTCTTAATACCACCACAGTAATCAGGCTTTTTGTCTTTGCTTTCAATAAATGACCAGCCTACATCCTTTTTTGTTCATTTGCTAGATGAGCTTGTATTCCATCTGCCACTTGTACTCCCGTTTTCCACTAGTCACTATTAATAAAATATTAAAAGGATTTAGGCTACTTTATATCTTTCCACTGCTTTTTGCCATTAGCAGACTACTTACTTACTCAAACACACATAAAGGACATCCTAAAATAACAATGTTTCTATGTGTCAATCAGTTCCAGGTAGATATATAAAAAGAGTGGTAAGGCTGGGAAAAGCAGCCTCACAAAGATGGTGGCAGGGGCAATGCCCACCAGAGTGACCATAGACCTATCATATTTCTTGATATAGCAAGAACTGACAATCTAAGATGGAAAACAACAACAAACCTAGGTTTAGAAGAATAATGTAATTAAAATCTTAGCTAATTAAGAATATTTCTTGAGGACAGCTAGGTGGTTCAGTGGACTAAGAGCCAAGAGGTCCTGGGTTCAAATCTAGCCTCAGACACTTCCTAGCTGTGTGACCCTGTGTAAGTCATTTAACCCTATTGCTTAGTCCTCACTACTCTTTTGCTATGGAATCAATACATAGTGTTGATTCTACGATGAAAGGTAGGTTTTTTTAAAATAACATTTCTTGATTGATTCAATCAATCAAAATCAAGTGTGAACAAGTCCTTGAATCAAGTAAAGCCACTGTGTGAGAGACTTGGTCATGTACCAAAGAATTTGATAAAAAGAAGCTCACAACCAGATAGAAATTCTAAATCCTGCAGCTCTTTCTCATTTTCTTACTTGGTGTTATCATCTAGTATATATAGTGACTGCGATATTAAAAAAAATGGAAATATGGTCATTCCACTGCTTCCATGCAAGTCCTATTCTTATGCATTGTCAAGGTGCAGAGCCGATTCTCAAGACTTTCAAAGGCCATGCTATGGGAGCACAACTTCTGGAAAGTTCTTTTAGGATGTAAAGATTTTGAGTTACTGCTCTGGGAAAGAATGCCCTGGCATTAGCCTGAGTTCATAAAATTGTTTGCAGGGTGATGGGATTTGACAACTCTCAAGGATGTCTAAGAAGATGTGGTTTGACCTTTTGTCACTTGGAAGTTTGATACTTGTGCCATTTATGCTTTTACCCAAGAGATTTTTTAGTTGAACAGAAGCAAAAATAAATGATAATATCACTTGTGGTAATGTTTGTTCATTTTTCATACCTACTGGCTAGAACTAGGAATAAGAGCAAGCCCATGTCATTGTTTCTAATAAGTCATTGTGGCTTTGGACTAGGGCCAGTATGTGCATGGGAAATTGAACTAGGTGACCACTTAGGTCTTTTTCAACTCTGATACCATAAATTTAAAAGAATAAATCTTTGGTTTTTAGATTTAGCAACGTGGTAGGTAATTTGTTCTTCTTCCTTCTTTTTTATAATGATCTGTCCAAAATCTAGCAATATTGGTTGGAAAAGCCCACAAAAAAAGCTGTGGACATTATGGATTTTTAGCAGATATTGATTAACTGTTAAGTTAGAATTGGCACTGAATTTGGGAAATTTTTCTATTTCCTTAAGGCCAGTAATTAAGCTGTTCCAAAATCGTTTGCTCATAACAATCTCCAAAGAAGTTTCTAGATGTCCTTTGACAATTTCAGTGTCACAAATGTCATAGTTACTTTTTTCTTTTTTTTCCCCAATTACATGTAGAATTAATTTTCGACAACTGTTTTCTGACATTTTGCAATTCAAATTTTCTCCTTCCATCCCCATATCCCTAGGGGAGTGAATCGTCTGATAAAGGGCATATTAGTGCTTTCATGCAATACACACTTTCATATTCTATGCCATGGAATATTCCTTGCCACGGCAGAAGACACATATTACATATATAATAAAGCAACTCATGAAGGAAATAAAGTGGAAGATGGCATGCTCCGCAATCAGATAATAACAGTTCCTTCTTTGGCTTTGGATAGTAGTTTTTGTCATGAGTCCTTTGGGATTATCTTGGGTCCTTGTTTTGCTAATAATTTAGTCCTTCACAGTTGATTGTTGTATAATATTTCTATTACTGTATATGTTGTTCTCCTGGTTCTTGTTCATTTCACTTTGGATCAGTTCAAATAAGTCTTTCTAGATTTTTATGAATTTATCCTATTCATCATTTCTTATGGCATGTTAGTATTCCATTACAACAATATACCATAACTTGTTTGGTCATTTCCCAATTGATGGATACTCCCAGTTTCCAATTCTTTGCAACTAAAAGAGTGTTACTAAAAATATATTTTTTTGTACAAGTAGGTCATTTCCTTCAATTTATGATCTCTTTGGGTTACAGACCCAGTAGTGATATTGCTGGGTCAAAGAGTATGCACAGTTTTGTAGGCCTTGTAGGTCCAGAGTGCTCTCCAGAATAGTTGTATTGGTTCACAGTTTCACCAACAGTGTACTGATGTCTCTATTTTCCCACATTCCCTCTAACATTTCTCATTTTCCTTTTTGATCATGTTAGTCAATCTGATAGGTGTGAGATATCTCAGAGTTGTTTTAATTTGAAATTATCTAATCAATATTGATTTGGAGAATTTTTCATATGACTGGATAGTTTTAATTTCTTCTTCTAAGAACTGCCTGCCTGTTCATATTCTTTGACTATTTATTGATTGGGGGAACATCATAGTAATAACTAATGCTAGAGAATTAAATAGAAGGATAAGTTTTGTCTATTCTGTTATCCTCGCTGATAGCAAAACAATTCATATAGTCCTATTCATCAACTTTTTTTTAAAACCTTTACCTTCTGTCTTAGAATCAAAATTGTGTATTGGTTCTAAGGCAGAAGAGCAGTAAGGTCTAGGCAATGGGGGTTAAGTGAATTGCCCAGGGTCACACAGCTGGGAAGTGTCTGAGGTCAGATTTGAAACCAAGACCTCCCTAGGCCTGACTCTCAATCCACTGAGTCACCTAATTACCCTCATCGACTTTTAATAATCAGTATGGATTACACCATCAAATTTATTAAGAATTGGTTTGTTTTGTAAGTTTTATGTAGACATGGCTTGCACATGAGAAAAGTACTTTTCTTGGATCTCTTTCTTCTCTGCACTTGGAAGAAGTTTGGTGTATTGTAAAGAGTAAAGAAGCTAGCGTTAGGAGAAATCTGGGTTAAAATCCTGCTTCTAATACTGACTTATTGTGAGGTCATGGGCAAAATCTCCCCGTATCCTTATCTATAAAAGGGGGATATTATATGTAATAGGAATCATTGTGAGGGTGAAGTGAGAAAATCAAAGTATTTTATAACTCTCCATAAGCTCATAGTAATTTATATGCTTTTCTTTCCTCCAATCAATGTGTAAATTTTGTTGTAGCCCCAAGACCTAGCATATTGTCTAGAGCAGTGATTCCCAAAGTGCTGGTGGGTGCTGCAGCGATCCAGGGGGGCAGTGATGGCCACAGTTGCATTTATCTTTCCTATTAATTGCTATTAAAATAAAAAAAAATAATTTCCAGGGGGGCTAAGTAATATTTTTTCTGGAAAGGAGGTGGTAGGAAAAAAGTTTGGGAACCACTGGTCTAGAGCAAAGCATTTGCTGAATCTGACAACGTTTGAAATATAAGGGTGTATATAAAGTAAGGTTTACTTTAAGAAAACATAGTTTATCAAAGTGGCTAATAATGTGATTAAGCACCTATTATGTGCAAGGTATGGTGCTAAGTGCTAGTGCAAAGACACAAATGAAATAGTCCTGAACCCACAAGCTTATAGTCTAGTGGGGGATGGGAGTGGGGGAAGTAGAACATAGCATGTACACAGATAAGTCAACATAAAATACAGGCAAAACAAAATAACATGGTGGGGGGTAATAGAAAAAGGTCTGGTAAACCTGAGTTTGTGTATATATAGAATAATACAAGCACCCTGATAATATTTTTCTATTAATTCCGGCTCAGAGTGGGAAGGAAACAGGTGATTTAGTCTAATCCATACATGTCCAGGAACTGAATTTCCCAGAAGTTGTTAAACCTCCACTTCTGAGAGACCCCATGACTTTTTTGAATAGTTCTAATTATCTGTATGTTTTCTCTCCTGTGGAAAGGAAGAGGAAATGGATCTGGAATTTCACTGATATAAGGAACTCCAAGATGAGGAAACTCCCTCTCATCAATGATGTCAGTACCTTTCCAGTTTAAAGAGTTTTCTACAGCAGAAGTATCAAAGGAAACTAGATTAAAAAGTAATTGTGAAATATTTAACAAAATAAGTAAAAGCACACTAGAACACAAATAATGTTACTATGTGGTTTTCTAAATCCACATGAGGCCCTCAGGACAATTTAATTTCTATTTGTGTTTAACAACTCTGGTCTATAGCACTCATTAAGTGACTTGCTCAGTCCCACCAATCAGTATATCAAAGGTGAGATTTGAATAAAGGGCTTCCTCAAGGTGGCCTCTGAAGATTACCCTAGTGAATTAAAATATTCTTCTCTGCAACTTCTACACATTGGTCTTATTACCTCCATTATTCCATATGTGAGAAACTGATTTAAAAAAAAATTACTTTTATAATGAACTTCACAGGGGCAGCTACATAGCACAGCGAATAAGATCAGAGGACCTGGGTTCAAATTTAGCTTGGAACACTTCCTATATAACCCTGGACAAGTCCCTTAACCTCACCGACTAGCCCTTCTTCTGTCTTACAGCTGATACCAAGATAGAAGCTAAGGGTTAAAAAAATGAACTTAACACCAAATAAAAAAGGCATTTCCAACTATATAATAGTAATAAGAGGGTAATATATGAAACTGCAGATTTCAATTACATGTAACTTTTTTCCTTTTTAACTACATAAAAATATTTTGTAGCTTTCAAAAGTGCCCTGCTTGTATCTCTTTCTAGTCTTCCTTCTCTTCTCTTCTAGGCCCTTTAAACAAGTTGCCTCAGTGATATTCTTTATCTTTTTCTTTTCTTTCCTATCCCTATTCATTTTTGCTCTCTTCTCTTCCCCCTACTGAGGAAAGAAAAGCAAAACCATCCTAACAGATGCAGTCAAGCAAAACATCCCTCAGTTGGCTCTGCCCAAAAATGTCTTATTCTCCATCTTGAGTCCATCTTTGTCAAGAAGTGGGTATCACACTTTATCATCAGTCTGTTAGATTTCTAATTAGTCATTGAATTGACATGAATTTTTACATCTTATAAAGTCTCTGGTCTTTGTGTTGTCATGGTATAAATTATTATGGTTCTGCTCACTACACTCTAACAGTTCACGCAGGTCTCAACCTAACTTCTTAGAAACTACATTTTTCATTAATTACAATTAATGTATAATTAATTAAAAAAATTTGCCACTTCCCAACAAATGAGCACTACATGTCCCCCTTGGTTTCCAGTTCTTTGCCAACACAAAAAAGAGCTGCTAGAAATATTTTGTATAGATCCTAATTTATACAACTAACCTTTGCTCTCCTTAGCTTATAGGTTTAGTGTAACACAGCACTAGTATTTTTTTTAACTCTTACTTTTCATCTTAGAATCAACACTGTGTATTGGTTCCAAGGCAGAAGAGGGGTAAGGGTGGGCAATGGGGGGGTCAAGTGACTTGTCCAGGGTCACACAGCTAGCAAGTGTCTGAGGCTAAATCTGAGCCTAAGACCTTGCATCTCTGAGCCCGGCTCTCAATTCAATAAGGCACTTGGCTGACCCTCGCGCCTCGGATTTGAGCCGCCGGGGCCAGGCCAGGATATTTCAGGAAGGAGTCTGCAGGAAGATGACTGAAAAGCGAAGAGCAGGTCCCGGTGACGGCGGCACCTCCCTTTTTACCTCGGCTCCGCCCACCTTTATGTCCTCTCTACTCTAGCTGCATCCGTATACTCCGGCAGTGTCCCCCTGGCAATCGGAGGTGGGACTTCCGGTCCACGCTAGCGCCGTTTCCGTCGGGACCAGGAAACCCAATGCAAAGTTACTGGAGGAAGGAACGGCTGTGGCGTTGTCCTGGCGACACTGGTGCGTGCTCTTCCAACCCTTGGCTTGGGGTGAGCAGTTTCAGTGCTTCGCTCTGTCAGCATTCTCCAAGAGGGCCGCTTTTCCACACGGAAAGGTTTCCGGGAGTAGGAACATCCCCCCTCGCTCCGGCAGCTCGTGGTTTCCTGTGCCGCGTGTCCCGCTTCGCGGTGGGGGGTCCACCGTCTGGCCTGTCCATCCTCGAGGCTTAGATCGAGCCCTCTCTGCGTCATGATCACGCCCGCGTTCGAGTTGAGCCAGGACGCCGAGTCGCTGACGATCGCCATCCGCGTGCCTTACTCTCGCGCCTCCGAGTTCGAAGTCTACTACGAGGGGGTCGATTTCAAGTTCTACGCCAAGCCCTACTTCCTCAGGCAAGTGCGGGCTAGGCAGGGCCGGGCGGTGGGATGCCTAACTGGGGGGTGCCTAGCGGGGGCGGAGGAAGCGTTGGCCGGGACAGAGAGCAGGCTTGGGAGTAAGAAAGCCAAGGCCCCCGGCCGGGACCCAACTGCAGGGTAAATGCAGGGAGGCCGGCCGAGATTGATACTGAGATACTTTCCATTTGTCAGCTGATGACATTGACGTCCTTTTGGTATAGACTTCAAGTGGTATAGACTTGAGTTAGTAATCTTATAGCTCCCAAGACTGTCTTCAGTTATCTCCGTTGATGATTCTTAGATCCAAGTCTAGCCCTTACCTCTTTCTTCTAATCTCCCACTGCATATGAGATAGCTCAAACTGGATGTCCTGAAGACATTTTAAATTCAGCATGTGCAAAACAGAAGTTTTTCCCTTCCTCCTTCCTTTCTCTTTCCCTTTCCTCCTTCCCTCCCTCCCTCCTTCCTTCCTTCTTTTTTTTCTAACTTCCTTCTTCTTCCCTCTTCCTTTCTCTCCTACCTTCTGTTTTAGAAAGAATGCTAAGTATCATTTCCAAGGCAGAAGAGCAATAAGGGCTAGGCAATGGGGGTTGGGTGACTTGCTCAGGGTCACAGAGCTAGGAAATGTCTGAGGCCACATTTGAACCCAGGACCTTCCTTCTCCAGGCCTGGCATTCTATCCCACCGAGCTGCCTAGCTGCCCCTGAACTTTCTGCTGAAACTCTACCCCCTCTTCTGAATTTTCCTCTTATTGGACAGGGCACCACCATCCTCCCAAGTTCCTACTTACAACCTTTACAACCTTTTCTTGATTTTTCAGTCTCCCTTACATCCATCCCTGTATTGTTAAGGCTTGCTGATTTTATCTTATAATTTCGTTTCAATTCAGTTAACTTGTTTAAGTGCCTGCTAATGTGCCAGCTCTAGGACAAAGCCCTTGCCCTCAAGTAGCTTACAGGCCAACAGGAAAGAAGACACCCAAAAGGAAGCAGGAAAGGGGTGGTAGGTTGTACAGAGGACATATCATCTCTGGAATATACTACTTTTTTCCTTTTCTCACATGTCATCAGGCTAGCATCGGCCCCATATATTCACCTCATGACTGGATTATCCCAATGGCCTGCTGCTTGTGCTTCCCCCAAGTCTCTCTGGACTCCAGGCCATCTGCCACTCAGTGGTCAGACTGGCCTTCCTAAAGCATAAATCTGACTATATCATTCCCCTCTTTAATCAATTTCTATGGCTCCCTATCACCTCTGGAGTCAAATATAAAATCCTTTTTTTGGCATTCAAAGCCTTCACTGGCCCCTCCCACCTCTCCAGTCTCCTATATACTTCCCTCTTTCTCCTTGCCCCTCCCCCCCCATTTCTGTCATCTTATGACACTGATTTCATGTTCTTTCTTGAACAAGACACTCCATTTCCAGACTGGTCATTTCCCCTGACTGTTCTTCATGACAGTGTTACTTTCCTACTACTTCTCTGCCTCCTGGCTTCCTTCAAGTGTCAACTAAAATTCTATCTCCAAGAAGTTTTGTCAGCCCCCTTAATGCCAATGTTTTCCAGGGACATCTGGGTGACTCAGTGGATTGAGAGCCAGGACCAGAGACGGGAGGTCCTGGGTTCAAATTTGGTCTCAAACACTTCCTAACTGTGTGACTCTGGGCAAGTCACTTTACCCCCATTGCCTAGTCCTTATCGCTCTTCTGCGATAAGGAATCAATATACAGTATTGATTCCAAGACAGAAGGTAAGGATTAGAAAAAATGCTAGCATTTTCCCTCTAAGATTATCTCCAGTTTATATTTATATTTTGTTTGCACAAGGTCCATCCCCACCCAAACTGAGAGAACTTTGAGGATGGAGATTATCAGTGCCTGGTACATGATAGGTGCTTCATAAGCATTGATTGATTGGTATAAATATCTATATATGTACATTCCTTGGACATGTCCTAGCTGTGTGACTAGGACAAGTTACTGAACCCCAGATGCCCAGCCCTTGCTGCTTGGAACCAGGACTTGGTGTTGATTCTGAGATGGCTGTGAAGGTTTGAAATACATATGATAAAGTGGAGGTCATCCCAGGCATTGGTGTGGGAGGGGACAAGAAGAAAGGCTGCTTTCAGAAAGTAGGGTTTGAGCCAGATTGTGAAGGAAGCCTAGAGGTGTGAGAGAGAGGCATGGAGTGAGAGAGGAAGAGCAGGGAGGCCAGGGACACTGGATGTGGAGTTTGTGGAAGGCATGAAAGTGAAAAACATGTAGGGAAGCCCGAAGTGTCCCGGAGAGTAAAAGAGTCAAGGGGAAGCAGCTAGCGAGCAAGCGGGCGACTTGGTCTGGTCTGCCCTTTGGGAAGATGACAGAGAAGCCAAGGTGTCCAAGGGGCTCCAGGCAGGGAGAGCAGTCAGCCTGGGCATGCGAGAGCCCTCGGGTGCACTGTTTCAAGTGTAAAGTATCCAGAACCGGCATCATGGTGGGACTAGATTAGTGGAAAGAAGGGTCCACAGCAGAGATGTTCAGTGAAGGTAAAAATGACCAGATGAGTGGCAGATTGGATTTGTGGCGTGGGCCAGGAGGGACCTGGGGGACGAGGGAGGACGGAGTCAGCCCTCACCATAGTAGGGAAGTGGAGAAGACAGGAGAGCTCACTGGTCAAGGGAATGAGTTCCATTTTGGACCTGTCAAGTTAGAGTCACTCGTGGGACATCCAGTTCAGAGCCTCCAAGATTGTAAATGTGAGTGACTGGAAGAACAGGGTCCTTCGCAGAGGATTTGAGAGGAAAGGTAAGGAGTTTCTTATTGGATATGCTTATGAAATGGCCAGGTGGAGATGCAGGCTGGCTCAGGCTGGAGGGGAGGTCTGGAGGGGTCGCTTTGCTGTTTGTCTTCAAACAGACATGACTGGATCCAGGGGAGCTGCTGAGCCCCCCACAACAGTGTAGAGAAGACCCAGATCAGATGTGTGAGGCACATCCAGACAGCAGGAGTGGGTGGGGAGAGAAGCCCATCCTGCCCAGAGGCCTGAGAAGTAGGAAGGGATTCACCACCGAAGGAAAACCAAAGGAGTCATTTTTGTTTTGTCTGAAGCTAATTCATTGATTCTCTCCCTTTATCTTTGCATAGTTGGTTGAGAATTTGCCTATAGATTCAGGGACTAAACTGCCATTCTGATTAGAGGGAGTTCAAGTAGAAAGAAAAGGGTGCGTGCATGCGTGTGTGTGTGTGTGTGTGCGCGCGCGCGCACGCGCGCGTGCGCACCATTTCACAGGAAAGGAAATTGAGTCTGAGAAGGGTTCTATGAATGGCCCAGGGTCACACAGCTCATACATGTCTGAGGGAGGATTAAAAAACAGTTCTTTTTGATGTCCAGGCCAGGCCTCTCTGCCACCTCACTGCCAATTGACTAAGTAATCCTGGTTAGAAAGCTGCTAATGAAAGAGGGAGCATTTCCTGGTACACAGAGGGCCAATGGTGGAGTCAGGGCACTTGGCTTAAAGCCCACCTTGAACAAAAATGAGCTGAGTGACGCTGGACAAGTCATTTAACTTTTTTAAGATCTCTGGCAGTTCAAGCAACTTGTACTTGCTGGGGATATGGGGCATTAGTGCAGTAAAGTCAGATTAGTATTAACATTCCTTATTTGGGTTTGTGGATGGAGAGTCCACATCAACAAACTCACAGGTCCATATAAATCACCAGTATTTCTATATATTTCCACTGAAAATCAGCAGCAAGAGTTAGAAAGAGAAACTCCATTTAAAATCACTCTAGACAATATAAAATATTTGGGACTCTACTCAGACAAACACAGGAATTCTATGAACACAATTATAAAACACTTTCCACACAAAACTAGATTTAAACAATTGGAGAAACATTAATTGCTCATGGGTAGGACAAGCTAATATAATAGAAATGACAACCCTACTTATCAATTTACTTATTCAGAGCCATACCTACCAAAATTTTTTAAATAACTTAATTAATTAAATTTAGAATATTTTTCCATGGTTATATGATTCATGTTTTTTCCCTCTCCTCCCCACTCCCAGAGCCAATAAGCAATTCTACTGGGTTTTACATTTATCATTGTTCAAGATCTATTTCCATATTATTAATATTTGCAATAGAGTGATCATTTAGAGTCTATATCCCCGATCATACCCCCATAGAACCATGTGATCAAGGAAATAGAAATATTTTCCTCCTGCTTTTCTGCCCCCACAGTTCTTTCTCTGAATGTGGAGAGTGTTCTTTCTCATAAGTCCCTCAAAATTGTCCTGGATCATTGCATTGCAGCTAGTAGAGAAGTCCATTCTGGTTGATTGTGCTACAGTATTTCAGTTTCTGTGTAGCATGTTCTCCTGGTTCTGCTCCTTTTGCTCTGCATCACTTCCTGAAGGTCTTTCCAGTTTACATGGAATCCCTCCAGTGCAATTCTTTTCAGCGCAATAATATTCCATCTCCATCAGATACCATAATCTGTTCAGCCATTCCCCAATCAAGGGATACTTTCTCATTTTCTTCTAATTTTTTGCCTCTTTAAAGAGCGCAGCTATGAATATTTTTGTGCACATATTTTTCCCTATTATCTCTTTGGGGTAAAAACCCAGCAGTCATACCTATCAAATTACCGAAAAAAACGATTTTAGAGAATTAGAAAAATAATAACAAACTCATAGGTCCATATCCTGCTCCCTCAAAGGGGGTGGGGGGAAGATTAATAACATAAAAAAATTTTTTCCTCTAAAGTGATTTCGTTCATCTTGTCGGGCTTTAATTATTTAAAAACCTTTACCTTCTGATTTGGAATTAAACTGTGTATTAATTCAAAGGCAGGAGATGGTAAGGGCTAGGCAGAGGGGGGTTAAGTGACTTGCACAGGGTCACACAGCTAGGAAATGTTGAGCTTTTTTAGGTCAGTCTTTTTTATATTGATTTTTGTGACATTACTACATAGATTAACCATACTGCTGTTTGATTTCAGTACTTAATAAAGTCTTTTTTTCAAACTTACAGATTGACCCTTCCTGGAAGAATATCAGAAAATGCAGCAGAAGATGGTTCATATGATATGGACAAAGGTACACCAGTGAGTTCTTTGTTTCAGGAATGACCAGATCAGTATAACTCAAGGCATTATGGATATGTCTGAGGAATCAGTCTAATAAAACGTTATTATTTTTCATTTATTCCTTAATGTAGAGTGTGTAACATTTTTAAAAAATGTACTTACCCTAATAATTATAATCTTTTTAAATTTACCATAATGTGTCTGATCTGTAAAATAAGGGATTTGAACTAGATAATCTCTGAGTGCATTCTCACCTTTAGAATTCCAGGATTTCATATTAGCACAGGTTAAATGGAATCATAGAAAGGGCTTCAGAATTTTTAAAGTGGAATCTGACAGCAGTGGTGGTGGTCATTATTCTCTGCTTATCCTAAGCAATTTCTGAATGTGATGGTAATCTGTGAATTTTTTGCTGTTACTGAAATAATAGCCCAGTATCTTATTTTTGAGCAGTTTTCATCTTAATCTTGAGTCACTTGAAAATTAAAATTTAAACTTAACACCTTAGCTTGCTAGTGTCAATAGAAATAATTATGAAGACATTTAAAGACAGGTTACATTTTCTTTACATAGTTTCCAGGAACTTTGATTTTGTTAGTTTACGTAGCAATGTCTGTTATGTTTGTTCACTTTATTATCTTATTTCTAACAAGGCCTATGACCTGGACAGTTAGAATAGATCCCTAATAGATAGTTTATCTTGCTCATTTTTGTTCTGTACACTGTCGCTAGAATGAGCTTCCTTATCCACAGCTTTGGCTCACAGATCTTAAGAAGCCCTCCTTTCCTCTTTAATAAAGTTCATTCAGTCTCCTTCACCAGCCCTCCTGGCCCCCGGCAGGCTGCCTCTCCTGTGAGTCAGCCGAGGAGCATGTGGGCCAGGTGCTGAGCTAAGGGCGGGAGAAGAGTGGAGCCTCACCATGGTACGAAGACAGAAAGTCACTCACCCCGCAGACCTTCACTTCAGGAACATCCCTTTGGCTCCTGGGAACCAGAAGGGCCAGAGAGGGGAGACCTGGGAGGAGGCTGTTTGGGCCTGGAGGCTGGGTCGGGGGGAGGGGAAGTAAGGGGCCCTTTGGTGAGGATACAGACAGCAGGATGGTAGACCCTGAGGACATTCTAACAAGAGCATGGAGAGCTGGAAAGGAAGACAGGGCAGCCGGAGCAGGGCTCACAGCCTCACTGGACACGGAAAAGGAACTGAGGCACGCAAAGTTCAAGCAGAATCTATTTATTGGCCAGGCCGGCAGTGGGGCCCCTCAGTGACTCCCCCCCACCCCCAGCCGCATTTCTATACAGTGCCGGGAGGAGGGCTCCGAAGCCTGTAGCTGCTTCATGATTTTGCTCTCTAACAAAGGGGTCCACAAAGACCGCAGCAACAGGGCAGACACGGAGCTCGTCAGCATCTTCTGGAGAGCCTCATGTGGGCCCGCTAGGAAGGGGGCTTCCAGGGCCCAGAGTCAGGCACTGATCCTCTATCCTGCTATTCTGTACCACTCGAACCTGGGACTGTGCCTAGCTTCAACCCTCTTTTTTTCTCCTTCTTGTCCCGAGGTGGCTTCATGGAATTTCATGATCAGATAAAGGAATAAAGGGACAGCAGTTGATGGAGGGATTTCTAATTCCCTGTTATGGATGTTTCTTAGAATATTTTAAATCCCTTTAATTAAAAAATTCTCCCATCTTTAAGGAATCTTTACGCTTCGATTGTCAAAAGAGACTCCTGGCCAGCATTTTGAGGGGCTGAACATGCTGACGGCCCTCCTTGCACCCAGGAAATCCAGAACTGCTAAATCGCTGGTGGAAGTGTTAGGTAAGAACTGGCTGGAGAGGGCAGGCTCTGGAGGTCTGGGGGTTGACAGGAGGATGACTGGGTGAGTGGGGAGAGGGCAGACTTTGGGGGTTGTGGGGGGCAGCAGGAGAGAGGCTATGTGGGCAGGAGAGGGCAGGATCTGGAGGGGGGGGAGGGGAGAAGGACCCGCAGGGCTGGGCTTCCAGAGTCAGACAGGACTGTACAGTGGACAACAGTGTTTAGGAAACTGAGTGGAATTCCTCAGCTGGAAGTAAATGTTGCTTAGAAAGTTGTTTTTATGGGTTTTTTCCCCCCATTTCAGAGAATGTTATAAAATAGGTGCATATCTCTTGAAAGGTATTATAGGAATATATGGGGTACCAGGGAGATATAGAGATATAGTGATGGTGATGATGTGTATCTATGATCTCCTCAGCTGCAGTTGGTTGGAGCAACACCTACTCCTATCCCTCTGACTGCTGCTGCAAGTTATCCCCTTCCTCTAACAGCTGCCCAAGTAAGGATCCTCAAGAGGTTAGATAGATGGGTAACCTTTCAGGTCCAACGTGGGGTTGGATAAATTAGTACTGGGCTATTGATCTGCCTTGGATAATGTTCAGGATCTGACTGTGTTTGACTCCTTTCCCAAGGGCCATGATAGGAAGACCACTCAGGAAGGTACTTGTTGTTGAACACTCTTTATCTATAAATAGGGAAAGGATAACAAGGTCAAGAATTAGGGATTGGAAACCCTATTGATCTATTATCTATAGACTAAATAACAATCAGGACTGGAGGCTATTGATCAGGTGGAAGCTGGAGATTTCACCTCTCCTCTACCTCTGGCTGGACCTGGCCACAGCAAAGCCAGAGAATAGGGAGGCTATTGCTGCAGATTTATTGATGGTGTTTATTCTCTAAGCTCTCATCACCAGTGTTGGTGATTCACTAGCTCTCATAGTCTATCAGGAAATAGATTCAGGTTTATTCCTACCCTCTTCTTAAACCACCCAGCAACCCTTCAACCACCCTTCAAACCACCCTTCCAGCCACCCACTTCCCAAATTGAACTATAGAGGTTGGCAGAGATCTGTGATCTCCAGTTCTCAGCCTCTGAGTCCAGAGACTTCAGAGTTCAGAGACTTCTCAGTCCAGAGACCTCCCTCAAAGTAGCTGTGAGGGGGTAATTATAGGGTGAGGCCAACCGACGTTTTCCCCTGGCTCGCAGCACCTGGGAACATTCCGAGTCTCTCAACTGCCATCCCTTTCGGTCAAGGTGGCATCCATCTTTTCCCAGATTATTGAATATAACAAAGGGAATCTTTTTCATATAATTCTGGGTTGGAGTTAGGGAGTCTGAATTCACATTTGGCCCCAGACACTTACTAGCTGTGAGATCCTGAGCTAGTACTCTCTTAACCTCTATTTGCCTCAGTTTCCTAGTCTGTGAAAAGGGGATAATAATGGCACTTAACCTCCCAGGGTTGTCGTGAAGATCAAATAAGATATTTGTGATGTTCTTACACTGCATCTGGCATGTAGTGAGTCCTATATAAATGTTTGCTGTTATTTTCATTGTTATTTTGCCTTGTATTTCTTTTGCAACCCTTACCTTCTGTCTTAGAATCAATAAAAGTATTGATTGTTTTTTTCAATGAAAAAAACCCCTTACCTCTCATCTCAGAATCGTACTGTGTATTGGTGCCAAGGCAAAAGAATGATGAGCTAGGCAGTGGGGGATAAGTGACTTGCTCAGGGTCACATAACTAGGAAGCATTTGAGGTCAAATTTGAACCCAGGACCTCCTCTCTCTAGGCCTGGCTCTCCATCAATGAGCCACCCGGCTGCCCCTGCCATATATTTTTTTATAAAGAAACTCTTCTATAATGAATTCCAAGAAAAATTTGAAGTAAGGCAGTCTTTTGGAACTATGAAAAACTTGATTCCTTTTGCCTTTTGAAAGCTTGACTTTCAGCTGCCTTAATGTATTTCTTTTTTTTTTTTTTTAACATTTATTAATATTCATTTTTAACATGGTTACATGATTCATGCTCCCCTTTCCCCTTCAACCCCCCCCCC
>NC_058130.1:38595809-38618973 GCF_016433145.1 Gracilinanus agilis | reverse complement strand
TTGTTGCTCCTTGATATTTGAATTGTTTCTTTCTGGCTTCTTGTAAGATTTTTTCTTTTGCTTGGAAACTCTTGAATTTTGCAATGATGTTTCTTGGTGTTTTCCTTTCTTGATCGAATGCCGCAGGTGTTCTATGAATCCTTTCAATGTCTATATTGCCCTCTTGTTGTAGGACTTCAGGGCAATTTTGCTGAATTATTTCTGTTAGTATAGAGTCCAGGTTTTTATTAATTTCTGGTTTTTCTGGAAGACCAATTATTCTCAAATTGTCTCTTCTAGACCGGTTTTCTTGGTCTGTCACTCTCTCATTGAGATATTTCATGTTTCCTTCTATTTTTTCAGTCTTTTGGCTTTGTTTTATTTGTTCTTGTTGTCTTGAGAGATCATTAGTTTCTACTTGCTCAATTCTAGCCTTTAGGGATTGATTTTCGGCCATAATCTTCTGGTAATCGGCCATAATCTTTTGGTTTTCGGCCATAATCTTCTTGTTTTCGGCCATAATCTTCTGGTATTCCTTTTCAATCTGGTCATTTCTTGTGTTCAATTTGCTTATCAGTTCATTTGGTTTCTGAGCCTCGCTTTCTAGTTGCAAGATTCTACCTTTTAAGCTGTTATTTTCTTGCCAGATCTCTTCCATTTTCCTCAAAATCTCAGATTTGAACTCTTCCATAGGTTGTGAGGAGTTTTCCTTATTTGGGGAGGGTCTGGATGGTTGTTTGTTCTCCTCCTCTGTTTGCTCGGTTGTCTGGATTTTCTCCTTTAGAAGCTGTCGAGTGTTAAAGACTTCTTTTTTTTGTTATTATTCTTTCTCTTCTGAATTTCCTGTAACTGGTTAGCCATCATTAGCCCAGCAGCTTCTCAGGTTTATCCTCGCTCTCAGTGTCTGTCTGAGATCTATTGGCTCCTGAGGACTGAGTTCTAGTTTTTTCCAAGGTCAAGCCCCCTGGTGGATTCCCTTGCTTGAACCTCTGCAGGAGGTTTCTTTACAAGTCTCAGGGAGCTACTTCCACAGTCGTATACCCGTCTGCACTGGTTCCCCACTTAGGCTTTAGTTCCTGGTTGTGTTTGCCTCTACCCACGCCTCTGCTCAGCCAGCACCCAAGCCTCTGCTCAGCCAGGCACCCACGCCTCTGCTCAGCCGGCGCTCCGCTCCCAGCTTCCGCTCCCGCGCGCGCGCGCTCAGATTTCGCGTGCGTTCTTGACTTAATGGGGTCCTAAGTCTTGCTGCTCTCAGGAACAGGTCCCGGAGCTGCTGATGACTCGATGGGTGCCCCAAACTTGCTCTATTTCTTTTTAGCTGGGTTCAGAGCTATAGGTGAGTGTGGAGGGGGTGGGGGTGGGGCGGTTGCTCAGCTCGCGCTTGAGTGAGAGCCCTTTTTAGCTTGGAAATGTCTCGATTCCACGTACCTTCCACGCTGTGCCCTGTTGTGGGGTTCCTCCGTTCGTCTGGACTTGTTTTTATGTCCCCTTGAGGAGTTTTGTGTGTTTCGGTCAGGAGAGGTTTAGAGCTGCTTCTTACTCTGCCGCCATCTTAACCCGGAAGTCCTTAATGTATTTCTGATAAGAAAGTCTTAAACCAATAATATAAGGAAAATGAATCCCATTTTCTTCATATTGTTCAACATATTTAGGTTCTTCTGAGAATTCTGCAGAGCTTAACGATTATGAGGAAGAAGATTTTGATTGGGAAATTGAACAGTCTCCTTACGAAGAATTAACCGAAAACGATCTGAATTCACAGTGCTTTTACGGGTTTGGAAACCTGCGTACAGGCGTGTTTAAGAGATTACAGGTTTGTGGTTTCCCTTTGAAGACTCTCCAGGACATCTCTCTTAGCTGGCAAATCAGTATTTCACAAACCAAGAGTCACTGCTTTATTAGCCATGGAGTTTGTTAAAAATGGGAGTTATTATTCAGTGCCTGTTGACTATTATTACCATCCTCATCATCCTCATACAAAGCTCATAATGACCAGGTGCAGTGAGGGGGCACTGTGGGGCCCAGGCGGCAGGGAGACCAGAATTCTGATCCAGGCCCAGACCCTGACGTGCTGTGTGACCCTGGGCAAGTCAGTGAACCTCTGTTTGCCTCCATTTCCTCAGCTGTGAAAAGGCCCCTAAGAGCCCCTCCTTCCTAGGTTGTTGTGAGGATCCCAAGAGGTCCTGATGGTCAAGTGCACAGTGCTTGGCCTACCCCACGGGCTCTGGTTGTCATCCCCTGCTAGGCACTTGGCCTCCGTCTGCAGGGATGGAAACAGGAACGAGGCACAGCTGAGGGGAGGCTTTTTCCTCTCCTGCTCTTGCATGAATGTGATGCTGGGTTCTTTGACGATAAATGACCCAAAGGGAGACGTTTTTCAGTCATTTTCCATTTGGGACTGGCTGTATTCTCCGTGTTGTTTGTAAGGAGCCTCCTTGGCTCCGACCAGTCTCGAGTCTTCATGCTGTTCTAACACCGCCTCGGCTCCAGGTTCTCGGTTCTTAGGAGGTTCTGTTGCCTGCGAGCACCCGAGGGAGGCCTGGCTCTCTGCCTGCCTCCTGCCAGGGCTTGTCCCTTCCTTTTTCAGAGCCTCAGTTTATTGCGTGAACTCATGTGGCATGTGTGAACATCTGAACACACTGAAACAGTGCTTTGCTGGGGAAGAAACCTCTTAACTAGGTTACTTCTACCTTGATTAGACTTTCCTTAGATAGTTAAATAAGGGATTAGTGATTTCTAGACATGCTGCTGATATAATTCAGGAATACTTTCTGTCACTTCAGTCTCCTTCCCTGATACCAGGCTAATACGGGATTTATTAGTCTGTGTTCATATTAAAATATGTTCATTAAAAAGTAAATCTATTAGGGGCAGCGAGGTGGTTCAGTGGAGAGAGAGCCAGGACTGGAGATGGGAGGCCTTGGGTTCAAATCTGGCCTCCAATACATCTTAGCTTGTGACCCTGGCCAAGTCACTTAACTGCAGTTGCCTAGCCCTTACTACTCCCACCTTGGAACCAATATTTGGTATTGATTCTGAGGCAGAAGGGAAGGGATTAAAAATAAAAAGAAGCAAAGAAAAGAAAATATGCTAATAGAATCTTAGTTTAAATTTTTTTCTTCATATAAAAAAGACTTAATGAGCAGTCAAATAAAACCACCTGTTTAACTCTCAAAAGGGGTTTCCTTCAAGGTATGGGGTATACTAGATAGGAGATCTCTTTGGTCTTTTCCAGTTTTGAGATTCTGTAAAATTATTCTTTTTTCCTTTTGCATTTTAACACATGTTATGCTCATGAACCTTAAGAAATTAGCTAGAACTTCCCACAAATGCATGCAAACTGAGATGTCAGATGTTCAAGTCTGGCATAAAGCTGTATTTTATGGACACTGATCTAGAAATTTCCCCTCAAACTTGCATAGTTGGTTTTATATGCAGAGTTCCTGTGTAATTTTATGTACTATATTTATGATAATCATTCTGTGTGATTAAAACAGATTTATAGCTTTAGACTAAAAATATGACCCTTTTAATAATTCATGCCAGTAATGCAGTTAGAAGAAATTGAAATAATTGCTGCATGAATAATAGCTTTGAGGAAATTACAACTAATTTTAAATTGTAGATTTAAAGTCAACTTTAACCTGCTTTAAAATACTGCTTTCACATTTAAAATGAGGAGCTAGGGTGGGTCTTTGGACAAGATAAATTCCTTAGTTATTTTGACTACTGAGGCAAACCTGGGTTTTAATCCCACCTCTAGGGCTTATTATCCACTGTGACTTTGAACCTGTCATTTAAGGTTCCTGCCCTTTGGGTTGTAGGCTTGCCTTTGGAGGAGGGGGATGACCCATGGAAGGTCACCTGGGTCTCCCTTGAGTCTGTTCTTTTCTCTCCACTTCCTTCTTTGAGAATGGAAATACCAGGGAAAAGACCATCCACAGTTAAATGAGCAGATACTTGTCTGTGTGTCTGTTTGCACTTGGTGCTGAGGGTCACTGCGTTGGAAGGTTTTGGTTCTTTTTCAGAAATCCTCTTCCTGCACTTTCAACCCATATTTAACAGCAAGGCTGTGGATAAAAACAGACCAAAAGCCAACCAAAAAAGCAGTCAGGAGGGGTTTCCCCCCAAAGTCTCCAGAGCCACATTTGCCTGTCTGGCCTGTAGCCCCGGCTGGTGTGGATCCTCGTTGGGGCAAAGTGCTGCCAGCTTCTGTGGGGGGAGCCCTCTGGGGTTGGCCGTACATTGTGGGCCTCGTTGGACTCCCCCCAGAGCCTGGTCACTGCAGGCCAGGGAGCACCGGCAGTGAAGGCCCCACGGTGGGGCCTCGGGGATGTGGCACGAGTGTTCTGCTGTAAGCTCTGGCGGGGAGGCTTCTGTCACCTGTTGCTCAGCGCTGTGTCATTAGGATTTTGCGTTTTCATAACTGAGCAGCCTCTCGTGGCATCTCTGCCCCAGGGAGCTGGAACCCGCAATAACTGCAGGGTTGCCCCGGCTCCTTCTGGCCAACAGCAGGCACCCTGGTCCCTGCGGGCAAGCCACCGGCCGTGGGGGCTCCACGGATGACCCTGCGAGCTCGGGAGGAGGCCAGATAAACTGGCAGGTAGCGTCTGAGGTCGCCTTTGAACCCAGGACATCCCGTCTCCTGGCTGGCTCCTTCTCCTCTGAGGCACCCAGCGGCTCCCTCCCTCGCCTCGGCTCCCGTCCCCGTGGGTGCTGGCAGCAGCTTCTGACAGGCTAGAAGGCCTCGGCTGGACGCCTGGTCTGCGTGTTCTGTCTTAAGGTGACGCGTGTGATTCAGTGACGTGGTTCACCCTCTTCTGTTTTTGACTGACCGCCTCTAGGATGAAATGAGTGACGTGGTGGACATCCGAGATCCCGACTCCACGCCCCCGGCCGAGCGCCGACGCCAGCGGCTGGCCGCCGAAGAGCTCAAGTTTGACCCTGACCATTACTTGTAAGTACGGCGCGAGAGACCAGCAAGCTGCTGCGCAGGCAGAGCCTCTTCTTGTTTGGGGGGCACAGCCGGGCCTTCTCTTAGCTGAGCTGGCTCCGACCTCCCCTCGAAGGGCGGCCCCTCCAGGAACGACACAGGGGTCCATTTAGACGTCAAATGCTGCTTTTAGCGGATGCTTCAGGCTCTCTTTGTCAGGGTAAAATAGAGTATCCAGCCTAGTCATTTACTTGGTTTAAAAATCCAAAGCTGTGAGCAAATGCGTCTCTGTGAATTTTCCTAAGTATAGCTCCACTTTTTACCTACTTGGCATTTTTTAGCAAGAGTCCAGGCTCAGCCAATACTTTCATGTGCTAAATTGTGTCTTCAACTTATGAATAATTCTTCACCAAGAAAGTATAACTAGAATGCTAATAGAGAGATTTAAATACACCCCCCCCCACCTCTGTTTTCTTTCCTCTGTTACCTGTCCTTGGCCTCTAACATTCCAATTTTGCATTTTCTTAGTCTTCTCCTCAAGACCTAGTAGAGGTCCGAGCTGTGTTCTGAGAGCTGCTGAGGCCTGGGGAGCCGGGCGTGAGTCCCTCCTCTGCTGCCGCCCCCCCCCAGTCACTCGCCTCTCCATTCAGAGACGATGCCCAGCAAACTTGGCAAACTTGCTCTCAGTGGGGAGTCTTTTTTCACATTGACTCCGGGACTGTTCTGTGTTTCTGTCCAGCATCACAAAATGTTTTAGGAACCTCCATTGTTCTAAACCTTTTGTAAGAACAGGCTTTGCTATGTGTAGTTAAATGTGTGATTCCCTCGGGGGATAGACAACTTTGTGTGTTTGTTTTTATTTGAACTTAACTGGGATTATTCAAACATTTACAGATTTTAATAGTGCCATGTGCCAATGACGAATATATTTTTAAAAACTTTTTTATTCTTACTTTGCCATTTTGACTGAGTCATTTCCTTGCAAAGGCTTTTCCAGATTATTTTCCAAACATAAGCTCTCATTCCTGGCAAATTTGTCTTTTTCTGGGAAACAGATTTTTGACAACTGGGATCTGCTGTTAAAATGAGAGGAAGCAGTAACATTTTTTCCCCCCTAATTCCTTCTTATGTATGATCTGAGTGCTTGCTGTTCCTCTGGTAATTAATATTTTATCTCCTGTCAGAGTATAATGCTAATTGGAATAAAGTATATCTTGTGTGCAAATGTCATGTACTATATGATACAGCGATAAGTAGCAAGACATTGGGACATTATACGGGGTCCTCAGAACAGGATATCTTTGGATATCTTTTATATTTTAGAGGACATCTGAGCTTCTGTCCCATTTATGTTGCCATTTCTAATTATGTTTATCTCACCAATGGGTGGTTTTAAAGGTCTGCTGAAGAGCAGTTTGAAGAAGCCCATTTAAATTCATGCTGAATATTTAAAATGGAATCTCCATTGTCAGCAAATTTCCAGACTAGGTTGAGGACTTCAGGAAGGTTTGAGAAGGAGGAAGCTTAATTAGAACAAAGGCCTAGCTTTTATAAAAGGGAACAAAAAATAGCTGCTTGGACTAAGACTGTTAAGAAATTTGGTTTTATAGTTAGAAGCATAGTATAAAAATTGTATTTTTCTCTACCTTTTTTCCTTTACTTTTCCCCAGAAGTTCATTAGTTTTTTCTGTTTATTTTCTTTTGATTTATGATCTTTTCTGTTTATTAACAAATAATACCTCTTTTTATCATAACCTCTGAAAAAGATATTTTAAATTAAGACTCAAAATTAGGGAAAATGGAAGAATGGAAGCTGTGTAGTCTTGGGCCATTTGATGTTTTGCAACGTTAGACATTTTACATCTTAACCATTTTATGGATTGTTATAGATGATTGTATGTTAGCTGCTAAATCAAATGTATACTTGTTGACTATGTGGATGAGAATTACATGCTCCTCTTATTTGGATAGGAGACTAGCCTAACTTCTTGAGCATATAGATTGAGACTTTTCATTCTCAACTGGTATGTGACCTCAAGAAAAAGAATTCTTTAGAAAAAACTTGACTTGGGGAAATGGTTATATGTACAGTTAAATCCCCACTAGAAGGCTGAATTATGTAATTTCCTTTTTTTATAAGCCCTTACTTTCTGTCTTAGAATCAATACTGTGTAATGGGGCAATGGGGGTTCAGTGACTTGCCTAGAGTAACACAGCTAGGAAGTGTCTGAGGTCAGATTTGAACCTAGGACCTCCTGTATATAGGCCTGACCTTCTATCCACTGAGCCACTCAGCTGCCCCTATAATTTCCTTTTTAAAGAATTGTAATAATATTGTTGCCCTTCAATAAAAAAAAGTTCCAGTTCTGCTCATTTCCCCCAGAATCAGTTCTATTACCCAGGGTTCCCCAAAATCATTGATTCTTTTCATTTCTTATAGGCAGTCACATGCTTGTTCAGCCATGCCTCATTTGTTGCAAAAATGGTTATTGGGGTTAATATAAATTCACTTTAATCTCCTACCTTATTACTACATCTGCTTCTGAATTATTATGTAGGCATACCTTGCCTAGAGTCATTCATTAGTTCTATGAAATGTAATGTTAGAAGCAACAATACAATAGCTAGTTCAGTAAAAACATTGTTATAAGTGAAAGATAAGTTCTGGTGGGGGGAAGAAGCAAAATTGATTATAAAAACACATCTGTATTGGGTATACACAGACAGACAGACACACATACACACACAGACACAGGCACACACACACACACACACACACACACACACACGATGTGTTTAAAGGGTCTTTATAAAAGTTTTAGACTCCATTTTCCTAAATCAAACTCTTCCCCCTATCTTTGCTATTTTCTGCAAAGAGTCGCTGAAATCACCCAGAAAAGAGAAGGGAAGAACTGACTGTTTGGAAATGTAATCTTCTTTTGGCTTAAAGAAAAGTAAGACCTGATTCTTCAGTCTGGGGGAGGCACAGAGACTGGGGATCGGGCATTCAGGGCCAAGGTGGGGTGGAGATAAACCAAAGTAGCATCAGAGAGAGGAAGAGGCATGTAGAGGAATCCTTTTATCAGGGGACATTTCAGAGATTCCCAACAGTTTTAAAATAAGAATTTATTATGTGATTTATGTGTTTAATGATGACCCCAAAACACTATGATAGGATTTCATCATATTGCTGTGAAGAAATTTGCTAAGGATATTTTTGTAAAAATCATCAATTAAGGAAGTAGAGTTTGGGTTACTCTTAAAAACAAAGCTTGTATGTTCAGAATTTTGATCAGAATCATCAAAGAAAATTTGAAATATGTTCAGTATATTATTCCTCCAAGGAAAGAAAGTGAATGAATTTGAAAAAATTAAGGGATTTGAGCTTAATTGATTAGATTTTTAACTGTGAATTTTATTGGGTAAAATCTTGTCAGAAAATGTGTTCTTAGAGTGGGATAGATGAACTTACAACATGCTGGTAATTTTCTAAAATAAATTTAGTCTTTATCTGAAAGTTTCCTGGCAGTTGAATACTATCAGGTATATGTCTTAATTATATTTTATGCAAAATGCCAATAGAGTCTTTTGGTATTAGCGTTTTTAGTATTTTCCATTCCATTCCCTTCTTTTTGACATTTTTTTTTGTAGAAATAGTGGTTTCTATTTTATAAGCCTGAATACTGCTGATGTTGCATTTCCAAAGTCATCTTGAATGTCATTGATTTAAGTGTTTGAACAGTTGTAAAAGTACTTTTAAAGAAAGTTCAAAGTCATTGCAAATACTGCACATAATCAACCTAACCAAGTTGTTGCGTATTTGGTCTTGTGATGGTCAATATTGATATTAATATTACAAATAAAAGGTAATTGTTAACATTTAGACCATGTTTTAAGATTTGCAAAGAACTTTAATATCTCATTTTATTCGATCTTTACTACAACCCTATGAGTTAGATGCCCCATTTTACAGTGGAAGAAACTGGGCAGACAAAGATTTAGGTGACTTACCTATTCACACTACTAGAAAATATCTGAGGCTGGATTCAAACTTGGGTCTTCCTAACTCCGAGGCTGGTAGTCTTGAATAAAACTCAAATTTTAAAAGGCTTTAGGACTTCATTCACATGCCTTGAATTTTTCTTTCAACCTTTCTTTTCCCAACTCCCCCCATTTAAAAAAATGGCTTATTTAGCCAGGCTCTCTACTTAGTCTTGCTTTTCAATTTGGACTACAAGTAGAGGCCAGTAAAATAACTTTAGGATGGACATGAAGCTACTATGGCAATTCCCCAAATACTGTATTTTTTCTCTAGCATAGTTTTATGCTTTCTTTGAAGCAATAAATAAGACTTTAAGTTGAATGATTAATGAGAATGGGAAAGAAATTTTCCCCTCCAGGGAATGTTGTATTCCTGTAGTTTCTCCTGATGCTGTGGTGCCTTCCACCAAGGAGTTAAAAAAAAAAAAGGAAACACAAGTCTTAGAAGTGTCCTCTGAGTCTGGGGCAGGAAGAAGCAAGGACAGGGAGTGAAAAACGACACCGTGGAAGAACCGGCCCAGCTGGGGAGAGATGGCTGGAACTTCCCCTTTCTCCCTTTTGTCTGCCTGTGTGTTAGCAGTGATGGTAACTAAAATTAATGTGCCGAGCCCCTCCTCAGCCCAGCACCTTCATTGTATTAAGCGCTGCTGGAGACTTCCCAGAAAATAAGGAAAATCATCCATCCTAGATGCTGTCTGTCTGTCTGTCTATCTGTGGAGATTCTAGGGACTGCTTGTGGCTTTGTGGGGATTTCTTTTCCTTTTTTTTGCTAATTTGATTTAAAAACCTTCTTGTTTATAATGGCCTTTGCAAAACCTGATGTGTGGTGCAATGTCAGATGTTTGTGTGCTGCCGCACAGCTCCACTGTGGAATACCATTGATAGAAACGTGTGTGTGTGTGTGTGTGGGGGGGGGGTGATGCTTTTATTTTTGGAAGATATTAGACTTGTGGATGGCCTCTTTCGTAATGTGTGCTCTTCTTTAATTACTTGGTAATTAGCAACAAGGAAAAGTTAAATATAATTAGAAATTACTAGGAGAGTATATTGGACATCACCCTTTCTTCCAGGATTATTCTTGTTGTTCAGTGGTTTTCAATAGTGAATGACTTAATGCCCTCGTTTTTTCTTGGTAAGGATACTGGAGTGGTTTGCCATTTCCTTTTCCAGTTCATTGGCAGATGGGGAAATGTCAACAAAGAGTGAAGTGACTTACCCAGGGTCACAGCGTTGAGGCCAGATTTGAAGACAGGATGATGAGTCTTCCTGACTCCAGGCCCAGCACTCTCCATTGAGCCACCTGGCTGCCCTATTTCTTCTAGGATATATGTGTTTGATTTAAAGTGATTAAAGTGATAAAGAAAGATTAAAAATAAAGAATACGTGACTGTTCTTTGTAACAGGTGCTGCTCTTCTTTTTCTAGGGCAGACTATTTTGAAGATGTGACTATTCGACAGATTTTGAAGTATAGGCCCTGGTGGACGATAGCCTTTTCAAAAATGATGGACTCGTTAGGAAAGAGTCCGGAGCAGATTAATGAAGAAGCATTTCAGGGTAAGCTCACAATGACCTTCCTTTTGCTCTTTGTGCTCTGACCACGTGAGCTGACCAGTTTGGGGGTGTTTCTCAGCCTCTCCTAACTTTCTGACTAAAGGCACCCCTGGCACTGCCCTGTAGTGCAGAGCTTCCGTTTTCATTTCTCCTTCTAGTCTCCTTCCAGTCTCTTCGTGGCCTCAGAGGGGTTCAGGGCTTTCCAGAGCTGTGCCAAAGGAGTACAGACTGTGGGAGGCCGACCCTTCAGAGTGGGAGAGGCTTCCAGGACGGACCTCACGTATAGGCTAAGCTAAATCGGGAGGAGCGACTCTCCGGAAATGTGGCGATGAATCCTTTGTCCGCCGCAGCTTCCCCTGACCGTGTGTGAAGTGACATGAAGGATCACTGTTTGGGCTTGTGCAGAGGACTCGGACACTAAAAGGACTGATTTCATGAAATACTCTCTATTTATGAGAGTGTTCATCCAGTTTCCCACGGTGGCCATTCCAGGTTGTCGGTTCATCGGTCCCCTGCAGCAGCCTCCACCCTTCTCTCACAGTGGAGGAGGGAATCTTCTCGGCCTCCTACTGTACACAGAAAACAGATGCCATCTTTGTCAACCTGTGGCTTCTCTACTCCGCATTTCCCAGACTTTCTCTCCTCTCGTTCCTCACAGACACTCCGGCGACCCTTCTCGGCCAGAACCACAGCTGTGCTTGTGCCGCTGAGGGTGGCCCCTACCTTCAACAGCGCCTCTCATTCTCCTCCGTTTTCAGCCTCTCTTTCTCCCTGCTTCCCTGCAGGCATGTCGAGGCCTCTCCTCACTTCATATGGCCGTTGGCTCACATGAGAGGGAGCCCCTTTCAGGGGCAGCCTCTGTGCCACGACCTTCAAGCCTCTTCTTCCAGACAGCTTGGAATGTAACTGCAGCCCCCAGCCCAAATGCCTCCCCAGCATCCCCGGCTATCATTTTCCAAGATATATTTTTATCAATGCCGTTTGTTTTTAACATCGCCATGGTTTCTTTGCATTTTTCGTATTATTTAGGACCTGAAACATTCCTTCATATAGTTGTGAAGAATTTGCAGGTCTTTTTTGTCTGGGCACATCCTTTGATTATTTGTCTCTTTGGGAATAGCTTTGTTAAACTCTTGCCTTCTATCTTAGAATTGATATTAAGGCTCGATCTAAGGCAGAAGAGCCATAAGGGCTCTGCCATGGGGGTTCAGTGACTTGCCTAGGGTCACCCAGCTAGGAAGTTTGCTTTCTTCAAGGCCCAAATCAGCTACCACAGAAAGATTTTCCTTAATAGCTCTGTACTTTTTTCACCCCTAAGAATTAAAATAATCCTTAATCTTTTTTAAGCTACGAAGAATATATTCTTGTGTAAGGTATAGACCTGATATGTATATTAGGTTATTTTTTAAAAACAATTTTTTTAATGAACAAAAATAGATTTTTTTTCTTTTGCCTACTCCCTTTTATTCAGGGTCCCCCCCCCCCAGGGCTATTATGTGTAGTCAAGCAAAAGAAATCTCTAGATTGTTCACATCTAAAACGTTTTTCATTCTGCAACCTGAGTCTTTTTTTAATTATATTTTTATTTTTATTTTGAATATTTTCCCATAGTTAACATGTTTCATGTTCTTTCCCTCTGCCCAAATCCCCCTAACCCCCCCTTAACCAACGCACAATTCCACTGGGTTTTAAGATTAAGATTAAGACCTAATTCCATATTATTGATAGTTGGACTAGAGTTATTGTTTAGCGTCTATGTCCCCAATAATATCCCCATCAACCAATGTGTTCAAGCAGTTGTTTTTCTTCTGTGTTTCTACTCCCACAGTTTTTCTTCTGAATATGGCTAGTTTTCTTTCTCATAAGTCCCTCAGCCTTGCTCAGGATCCTTGCATTGCTGCTAGTAGAGAAGTCCGTTACATTCTATTTTACCACAGTGTATCAGTCTCTGTGTACAATGTTCTCCTGGTTCTGCTCCTTTCACTCTGCATCACTTCCTGGAGGTCTTTCCACTTCACATGGAATTCCTCCAGTTTATTATTCCTTTGAGCATAATAGTATTCCATCACCATCATATACCACAATTTGTTCAGCCATTCCCCATTTGAAGGACATACCCTCATTTTCCAATTTTTTCTACCACAAAGAGTGTGGCTATAAATATTTTTGTACGAGTCTCTCCTTATTTTCTCTTTGGGGTATAAACCAAGCAGTGCTATGGCTGGATCAAAAGGCAGGTAGTCTTTTAAAGCTCTTTGGGCATAGTTCCAAATTGCCATCCAGAATGGTCAAATCAGTTCACAACTCCACCAGCAATGCATTAATGTCCCAATTTTGCCACATCCCCTCCAAAATTCATTGCTCTCTCCTTCTATCATTTTAGCCAATCTGCTAGGTGTGAGGTGATACCTCAGAGTTGTTTTGATTTGCATTTCTCTAATTATTAGAGATTTAGAACATTTCTCATATGCTTATTGATACTTTTGGTTTCTTTATCTGAGAATTGCCTTTTCATGTCCCTTGCCCATTTATCTATTGGGGGATTGCTTGATTTTTTTGTACAATTGATTTAGCTCCTTGTATATTTGAATAATTGGACCTTTTTCTGAGTCTTTTGTTATAAAGATTTTTTCCCAATTTGTTGCTTCCCTTCTAATTTTGGTAGCATTGGTTTTGTCTATACAAAACATAACATAGTCAAAAT
The DNA here is from genome assembly GCF_016433145.1 of Gracilinanus agilis. Taxonomy (NCBI): domain Eukaryota; kingdom Metazoa; phylum Chordata; class Mammalia; order Didelphimorphia; family Didelphidae; genus Gracilinanus; species Gracilinanus agilis. Next base: position 38,605,764 of record NC_058130.1, on the reverse strand, counting down.
TATTTATTTTACATTTTGTAATTTTTTCTAGCTTTTGCTTGGCTTTAAAATCTTTCCTTTCCCAGAGATCTGGCAAGTATACTATTTTGTGCTCACCTAATTTACTTATAGTTTCCTTCTTTATATTCAAGTCATTCACCCATTCTGAGTTTATCTTGGCATAGGGTGTGAGATATTGATCTAGACCCAATCTCTCCCATATTGTTTTCCAATTTTCCCAGCAGTGTTTGTCAAATACTGGGTTTTTGTCCCAAAAGCTGCGTTCTTTGGGTTTATCGTAGACTGTCTTGCTGAGGTCGCCTACTCCTAGTCTATTCCATTGATCCTCCCTTCTGACTTAGCCAGTACCATATCGTTTTGATGACTGCTGCTTTATAGTATAGTTTAATATTTGGTACTGGTAGGCCACCTTCCTTCATATTTTTTTCATTATTTCCCTTGATATTCTTGGTCTTTTGTTCTTCCAAATGAACTTTGTTATAGTTTTTTCTAATTAAGTAAAAAAGTTTTTTGGTAGTTTGATAGGTATAGCACTAAATAAGTAAATTAATTTGGGTAGAATGGTCATTTTTACTATGTTAGCTCGTCCTACCCATGAGCACTCAATGTTTTTCCAATTGTTTAGATCTAGTTTTAATTGTGGAAAGTGTTTTGTACTTGTGTTTGTATAGTTCCTGTATTTGTCTTGGCAGATAGATTCCCAAGTATTTTATATTGTCTAGGGTGATTTTAAATGGAATTTCTCTTTCTTGCTCTTGCTGCTGCAATATGTTGGAAATATATAGGGATGCTGATGATTTATGTGCATTTATTTTGTATCCTGCAACTTTGCTAAAGATGTTGATTATTTCCACTAACTTTTTAGTGCAACCTGAATCTTATCATTCCTTTGTTAGGAGGTGAGGTCTTATCACTGGTCTTCTGGAATCAAGGTTGAACAGTATATGAATCAGAATTCTTACAGCTTTCAAAGTTGTTTGTTTTAGAGTGCTTATTGTGATCATATAAATTGATTTTCTGGTATGCTCACTTTACTCTGCATTAGTTCATACAGTTATTCCCCATTTTCTCTGAAACTATCCCTTATGTCATTTCTTATGACACATTTTATTTCTGTGGCATTATTTGTTTACTCATTCCCTTTTAGTTTCCAGTTCTCTGCTAATACAAAAAAAAATGCTATAAATTTCTTTTGTACATAAGGCCCTTTTCTTTTTCATTGGACTTCTTTGGGGTAAAGGTCTCTGGTTTGTGATATTAGATTAGTCCAATTCTTAGTGCTGTCATTTTTTCCAAATCATTTCATATTTGCTTCTCTGTGTACACATTGTATCTCTCCATTACATTGTTAGCTCCTTGAGGCCAAGGACTTTGATTTTTGTTTTCATATCCCAGGGGCTTAGGATAGTGTCATGCACATAGCAGACATTAAGAAAGTGTTTGTTACATTGAATTGAATGAAAGAGAAACTTTTCAGCCATTTGTTTTTTCTCGGAAAATACTTTTTAAAATGTCATTTGATTTTTAAGGTTCACTTGTTAATAAGTTCAAAGAAATTAGTATCTTAGTATGTTGAGTTGTTCATCTCTTTGGGGTTCTGAATGTCTCATTGTTGGAAGGAAAGTTGAGTAGTAGAAAACAGAAAAATAGCCTCTTTCCATCCCTCTTTCTGTTAAATGAATGAACATGTTAGTTTGAAATCTGTCAGAGGTGATTTTTATGAGGCATCAGACAAGAGTTTGTTGGTGCATCTGCAAGTTATAAACACCAGGTGGACCACCTGTCCAACTTATTATCAAAGACAACAGCAGGGGGGTTCCATGAGACATCAGTAGTTGCCATATCATAATTTAAAAACTAAATCTAATCTGTAAAGTGTCTTTTTCTTAAACTAATCCCTTTGCAATATTCTTTAAAATATTCAGCTTGTGTTATTTTAGAAATGTAACCTGAAAAGAATTTAGGATTCATGCCCAAAAAGAAATCCTGCCCTTTAGGTTTTCAGTGCATTAATGTACTCTACCTCATTGCCCTAAACATTGAAGTATGTAATGAGGTTCCAAAGCCACAAGAGGGGAAAGGAAGACCATGTGGTTTTGTTGGAGTTTGTGTGATTTCAAAGAAATTATGCTTTAGAAAGTTTAGAGTTGCGCTCATTTAGTAATCAAAGCACATTTATAATGACTGCTTGGTAAAAATTCATACATTTATTTCACCATATTCTAGAATCTACATTTCGCTTGATTTGGTAAATGACATTTTCCAACAATTGAATAAATTTTATATAGGTTTAATAGACATAATAAGCCAGCTGTAAAGTAAAAGGCTAAAATAAAAGCCAGTTAGACCTGCTTAGCAGCATGTTATGACATATCTAGAAAAATTTTGAATCTTAACAGTTGTGTAGCAGTTCTTAATGCTATAACTATCAGATTAAAGAGGTAGTGTGGGGATAGCTGAGTGGCTCAGTGGATTGAGAGTCAGACCCAGAGATGGGAGGTCCTGGGTTCAAAGCTGGTCTCAGACACTTCCTAGCTATGTGACCCTGGGCAAATCATTTAACCCTCATTCCCTAGCCTTAACTGCTCTTCTGCCTTAGAACCAATACACAGTATTGATTCTAAAACGGAAAGTAAGAGTTTAAAAAAAGAGACAGTGTGCAAAAAACATTGCAATCTCCTTTTTGTAAGTTTGAGCTCTGGTTACCCAAAATTCATGAGAAACCATCTTCTTTTTTTTTTTTTAAACCCTTGTACTTCGGTGTATTGTCTCATAGGTGGAAGATTGGTAAGGGTGGGCAATGGGGGTCAAGTGACTTGCCCAGGGTCACACAGCTGGGAAGTGGCTGAGGCCGGGTTTGAACCCAGGACTTCCTGTCTCTAGGCCTGACTCTCACTCCACTGAGCTACCCAGCTGCCCCAAAACCATCTTCTTTTATTTAAATTCTTAATTTTTCTCTGATAGGATGTTACAAAGATAACACTCTATATATGATATCATTAAAGATCTGATTTCACTCCTGATCTGTGATCTTTTATGTATTCTCTATCTCCTGGCTATTGTACCTACTAAAGCTTATGCTGTAAGAACAATAGGATGATATTTTGTGTCTTATTCAGTGTAATTATTAGTGAACAAGCAGGGTTTCCTAAATATTCTTTTTAAAATTTTGGATTCCAAATTCTCTCCCTCCCTGCAGCCTCTCCCCCTCCCACTGAGAAGGCAAGGGATAGGATAAGCTTTATGCATGTGAAGTCATGCAGAACAGATTTCTGTATTAGCCATGTTGAAAACAAAACAGCTAAAGGATAAAGTGATCCTCTGTTTGGATCTGCACTCAGTTCAGCCTTTCTCCCTGGATAGCATTTGAATCATGAATCCTTCAGAATTGTTTTGGACCATTGTACTGATCTGAGTAGCGAAGACTTTCAGAGTTGATCATTATTACAATATTACACTTTCTGTATGTATACAATGTGCTTTGGTTCTGTTCACTTCACTGTGTATCTGTTCATGTAAGTCTTCCCCCATCTTTCTGAAACCATCCTACCCATTGTTAAAAACAAATGGACACACACACACACACACACACACACACACACACACACACACCCCTCTCTGTGTGAGTGCTCCTGGCAGAAGGGCTGTGCCTCTCCCCACCTGACAGGCTCTGCTGGACTGAGCTGCCCAGGCAGGGAACCTCTGAGAAGTCGTGTGTGTTGTCAGCTTCTCTAGTTCCTCAAACTTGGGGTTGGTTTGAATGTTGATATGGGCTATTGGTGCGCTGATTGGATAACGTTAGGAGTCTGACCTGCGTGACTATCTTCCCCTTCCCAATGGCTTTAGATATATTCACCACTCAGGAAAGTCACTTCAATCTTTGACTTGGTATCAAACAACTGTATTTAATTCTGGCTTAACAGGGTTAGGAACAAGGGAAAGGATGGAGGATTGGGGGATGCTATTGCTAATTATCTAAGGAGATGATCAAAACTATAGAGGTTGTTGGATCAGGTAGAGGCCAGAGATTCTTCACCCTCTCACTAACTCTGGCTTGACTTGGCTGGAGCCAAGCTGAAGAATAGGGAAGGCTGCTGATGATCTTTTTGAATGGCAGTAATACTGCTCTCTCAGCTCTATTGATGGTTGATATAATAGTCTCTAGGTCTCTCAGGCAAGGCAGTTGAATTGCAGATATAGGGCCTACCCTCCCTCTTGACCTCCCACCTCCCAAGATTGCTCCAGAATGAGCTGCCTTGTGCTGTGCATGATGGGTATTTAGAGGGTTGGCTCCAACTGACTTTTGCCCTGGCTCATGGCACCTGGGTACATTCTGAGGTCTCCAACTGATGATCTTGTCACTCAAAGTGGTGTCCATCTTGCCTCAGAAATCTATCATAACACCATTACTTCTTAGTGCAAGAGTAATCCATCACAGTCACATCCCTCACAGTATGTTCAGCTGTTCCCCAATTGTTGGACATCCCCTTAATTTCCAATTCTTTGCCATTACAAGAAGAGCTGCTATAAATGTTTTTTGTTCATATAGGTCTTCCTTTTTCATTGATCTTTTTGGGGTATAGATTTACAGTTTTATAGCTCTTTGGACATAGTTCTTAATTGTTCCCCAATTCTTGGATCAGTTCACAACTCCACCAATAGGGCATTCCTGTCCCAATTTGCCCACATTCCCTCTAGGAGTTGTCATTTTATTTTATTTTATTTTTTTAGATTATATTTTTATTTTTATTTTGAATATTTTCCCATAGTTACATATTTCATGTTCTTTCTCTCTCCCCAAACCCTGCTAATCCCCCTTAGTCAATGCACAATTCCACTGGGTTTTACATGTATCATTGAGAAAGACCTAATTCCATATTATTGATAGTTGGACTAGAGTTCTTCATCCCCAATAGTATCCCCATCAGCCCATGTGTTCAAGCAGTTGTTTTTCCTGTGTTTCCCCTCCCACAGTTCTTCTTCTGAATGTGGCTAGTTTTCTTTCTCATAAGCCCCTCAGCCTTGCTCTGGATCCTTGCATTGCTGCTAGTAGAGAAGTCTGTTACATTCTATTTTACCACAGTGTATCAATCTCTGTGTACAATGTTCTCCTGGTTCTGCTCCTTTCACTCTGCATCAATTCCTGGAGGTCTTTTCAGTTCACATGGAATTCCAAGGAGTTGTCACTTTAAAAGCAGGTTATTTGTAGGCAAGGTGGAAGGTCCTGAGATAGATTGTAGAACAGTGATGCTCCCAAATCTCTCCAGGGTTCCATAGCAGAATTGAGGAAGAAGTATGTGTGTATACTCTTTTTATGTAAAATGATAGTTTTTATCTTTCCATATCTAGAGACTTTATATAGTCTCAAATAATAGGATTTTTCATAAATTCTTTTTAAGACAAACATTTGAGGCATAGGAAGTATAACTTTTTAAATATTGTGTACATTTTTTGATCTAATAAAAATAGGAAAACTCAAAAAAAAAATTGTGTGTAATAGATACTCGGGTAGTCCTGACTCAATGTCTTCTGACATTGTAAAGTTCCCCATAGAGCACTTTGGTTGTCCACCTGTTATCCCTTGCTCTCACCAGGAGACCAGCTCATTTTTACTTTAACTGGGATGACACATGGGCTGAAAGAAATGAGTCTTAAAGCAAAGGATAATTCCTAAGTCAAGTTTTTTGAACCTTGCCTAAGGAAGAACAGAAATGTGGTAAAGTGGCAGGTGTCCACACTCCTTGGAGATTGTTGTTATCACTGACTTTTTCACTTCCTGAAAGGCTTCATTCTTGGGAACAGAAAGGATTTACTTTTTTCCCTGCCCTCTTCCCCCTTGTCCTTTAAAGAAGTTAACATAAGTTATAGTAACAAGAGACTTTTAGATTTTGATTGTTCCTTCAAAGGGATCTTAACCTGAATATGTAAAATTGAGTTATAGTTCTGTAAAGTGCTTTGGCCTCTCTCTTTATGAGGCTGTTATTCTAATCTTGTAGCCAATTGTGATACTGTGGCTATTATTAAAGTAATTATCTTTGAAATTATCTAGGTTTCTTCCCCCCAAGGACTTGTAAATGGATATGTCAGATGTTTTGTTGATGATCTGATTTCCGGAAGATGGCTTTACCTCATTTCTTATGTCTTTGAGTAGTTCATCTCAGTCTAAGAATCTTGGCTTATTCTTATTGTTTGTTCTAATGGCACATAAAATTTAAGTTTATAGGCATTGTACTTCCTATCAAGAATGTCCTTTTTAGCTCCTGTGAACTTAGTGTTTTTGAGATGGAATCATCAGTCAATTCTGAAAGAAAACCTGTAGTTGTAGCACTTGAGGGGAGGAGGAGGGCTCCCCATTTAAGAGTATGGGTTGGCATATTAATTGTATGTGTCTTTTGGAGAATTAATAAGTAGATGATTATCCCTGCCATATTTTTAGGAATCTGAAGGAGAGTGTAGGGTGAATTGTTTGCTATGAAGATATGATAGATTTTGGATCTCAAGGAGAGCCCTCTCCAACTTGTAATTGCTCTGGATCTCTGCTTTGCCCAGGTGAATAATTAAGTCTCCCTGTTTTATATTTTGTTTGATATTCATGATCAGACTGTCATTAGATAATAATACTTTATCATTTCGCCATGTACATAAAAGTTGTTGATTTGCAGGAGAGCTTTTAAGGTAGCATCTGCTTCTACTGAATCAAATGCTTTTTTATGGACAAGAAACAATCAACACAATATGATCTTGTAGAAAACTCCTTTCAGTTGGTTGTATGATAATAAAGAGGTAACCTGTGAAATATTGATTGTTCTTTTTTTCTTTTATCAATTTAAATACCTAGAGATAAATTTTCCCATTATTATTTTGCTTGCATCCCACAAATTTTGGTATGCTGTCTCATTGCCATCATTATCTTTAATGAATTTTTGATTGTTTCTATAATTTATTTTTTTACCTAAGTGTTCTTTAGGATTGTTATTTAGTTTCCAGTTAATTTTTTTAATTTCCAATTATTATTATTATTATTAGACATTTATTAATATTTGTTTTTAACCTGTTTACATACTTTATGCCCCTACTTTCCCCTTCACCCCCCCGCTCTCCCCCCACCCATGGCCAACGCACATTTCCACTGGTTGTAACATGTGTCCTTGTTCAGGGTCTATTTCCCATTCATGTCCGCCTCAGCCCATGCATTCAAGCAGTTGTTTTTCTTTTATGTTTCCTCTCCTGCAGTCCTTCCTCTGAATGTGGGTAGCATCTTTATCATAAATCCCTCAGAGCTGTCTTGTGTCATTGCAGTGCTGCTGGTATAGGAGCCCATTACATTTGATTTTACCGTAGTATATCAGTCTCTGTGTACAATGTTCTTTTGGCTCTGCTCCTTTCGCTCTGCATCACTTCCTAGAGGTCTCTCCAATTTGCATGGAATTCCTCCAGTTTATTATTCCTTTTAGCACAATAGTATTCCATCACCCGCATATACCACAATTTGTTCAGCCATTCCCCAATTGAAGGACATCCCCTCCTTTTCCAGTTTTTTGCCACTACAAAAAGCGCAGCTATAAATATTTTCGTACAAGTCTGTTTATCTATGATCTCTTTGGGGTACAAACCCAGCAATGGTATTAATTTCCAATTTTTAATTTTATTTTTCAAAGACCCTTTACTGAATGGTGATGATGAATCTGGGTGATGGGCAATAGAGCTGCCAAATGGCACCTATTTCTATATTGTGTGCTAGTTTAGGTTTCCTCTGAGGTCTCTTTCTGCCCGTCCCTTGATGCTAGGATGCTCCCTGCTGCAGCTTCTGACCTCTCCTGGACCTTTTCTGTCCAGTCTCCCCAGACCTCTTTCTCTGACAATCTAAGCTTCCTTGGACTAGAAAAATAACTCACTGTGACTTTTTCTTAGTTTTCCTGATGAAAATTTGGTTTGGTACATTTTCTAGGTCATAAAGGAGGTGTGCCATGCATGCTGGTCAGAAAAGCTTTCTGCCACTTTGACTCTGCCTCTGTATTAGGCCTTTTTAGGAATCACATTTGTGTTGTAGTTTCAATAGGTTAAAACCTGTTCGGTTCTTACTTTTAATAGGAATTCCCCTAACTGGTTGGCTTACAAATTGATTGCATTTTTATATAAGTATTTTGGACATAGTTTCTCATATAAATAATATTTGTAGAGATTAAACTTAAAATTTGTGAGAGGAATTGCTGTCTATTGAGACAGATTCAGGGCCAATAAGGTGGCTCAGGGGATCGAGTGCCAGGCCTGCAAATGGAATATCAGATCTGGCCTCAGCCGCATCCTTGTTAATCCTGGACAAGTCACTTCACCACATTTGCCCAGCCCTTACCACTATTGTGCCTTGGGATCAGTACTTAGTATGGCTCTAAGACAGAAGGCATGGGCTTAAAAATAAGTAAATAAATAATGACTCTGTGTGTAAGAATGCATTCTTGGAGGGAGAAGTGAAGGAACTAGACTAGTTAGACTCTAAGATCTAGAGAAAGCTTGTGTCAAAGGTCTGTATCATAGGCCAAGCTGGAAAGTCTGTAAAAGTAATAAAATTATATTTTCAAAAACATGATGGGAGGAATGACTCTCCTTTGAGAAAAGATAATTATTCCAGTTTGATTAGAGGAGGACCATTTTGAATATTTTCTCTTTTCTAGGTTTACTAAGCTGTGTGAAGAAGAAGATCTTGTTTCTTATCTTTGGGCAAAGAAAAAGAAGGGAATGATTTGGGCAATTAAATGGCTTTTTATTGATTAGGCAGTTGACATTTCTCATGAAAGGATTTCTTGAGTACTGAAACAGTCTTCCTTTTTTTATTTGTATCCCCAGCAAACAATACTCAGGGTGCTTCAATAAATACTTGTTGGTAGATGAATTGAGTGACTGAGAAAAACCATCTCATAAGGTCTTTGGTGCCAAGACCAGGAGAGTGGTAAGAAGCTGGGCAATGGAGGTTAAGTGACTTGCCCAGGGTCACACAGTTCAGAAGTGTCTGAGACCAGATGTCAGATTTGAACCCAGGACCTCCCTTCTCCAGACCTGCCTCTTGATCTTCTGAGTCACCATGCTATCCCCCTCCAACAAACTTAACATAAAAAAAAGGTGAATGTGTTGTCTTTTTCTTTTAGATATAGGAAGTAAAATCAGAGTTTGACTAAGTAATTCAAAACAATTGAAGATTAATGAGAAGATACTTGATTGTATTCTCTTTTTATATATGACCTAGAGTCAGGAAGACTTATTTTCCTGAGTTCAAATTTGGCCTCAGACACTTAATAAGTTTGACTCTAGGCAAGTCACTTGCCTCTACTTGCTTCAGTTTCCTCATCTGCCAAATGAGTTGGAGAAGGAAATGGTGAACCACACCAGGATCTCAGCCAAGAAAACCCTAGTGGGGTCACAAAGAATTGGACATAGTCAAAACAACTGAACACAAAATATAGGAAATAAGGTCCAATATAACTTTTTTTTTAACATTTATTAATATTCATTTTTAACATGGTTACATGATTCATGCTCCACCTTTCCCCTTCAACCCCCCCTCCTGCACCCTCCCCCACCCATGGCCGATGCGCATTTCCACTAGTTTTGTCATGTGTCCTTGGTCAAGACCAATTTCCAAATTGTTGGTGGTTGCATTGGTGTGGTAGTTTCGAGTCCACATCCCCAATTATGTCCACCCCGACCCATGCGTTCAAGCAGTTGTTTTTCTTATATGTTTCCTCTCCTGCAGTCCTTCCTCTGAATGTGGGTAGCGTCTTTACCATAAATCCCTCAGAATTGTCCTGGGTCATTGTATTGCTGCTGGTACAGAGGTCCATTACATTCAATTTTACCACAGTATATCAGTCTCTGTATAGAGTTCTTCTGGCTCTGCTCCTTTCGCTCTGCATCAGTTCGCCTGGAACTCCTCCAGTTTATTATTCCTTTTAGCACAATA